>NC_071121.1:1307500-1420000 GCF_024256425.1 Clarias gariepinus
CCACATCCCAAAGATGCTCTATTGGGTTGAGATCTGGTGACTGTGGGGGCCATTTTAGTACAGTGAACTCATTGTCATGTTCAAGAAACCAATTAGAAATGATTCGAGCTTTGTGACATGGTGCATTATCCTGCTGGAAGTAGCCATCAGAGGATGGGTACATGGTGGTCATAAAGGGATGGAGATGGTCAGAAACAATGCTCAGGTAGCCCGTGGCATTTAAACAATGCCCAATTGGCACTAAGGGGCCTAAAGTGTGCCAAGAAAACATCCCCCACACCATTACACCACCACCACCAGCCTGCACAGTGGTAACAAGGCATGATGGATCCATGTTCTCATTCTGTTTACGCCAAATTCTGACTCTACCATTTAAATGTGTCAACAGAAATCGAGACTCATCAGACCAGGCAACATTTTTCCAGTCTTCAACTGTTTCAATTTTGGTGAACTCGTGCAAATTGTAGCCTCTTTTTCCTATTTGTAGTGGAGATGAGTGGTACCCAGTGGGGTCTTCTGCTGTTGTAGCCCATCCGCCTCAAGGTTGTGCGTGTTGTGGCTTCACAAATGCTTTGCTGCATACCTCGGTTGTAACGAGTGGTTATTTCAGTCAAAGTTGCTCTTCTATCAGCTTGAATCAGTCGGCCCATTCTCCTCTGACCTCTAGCATCAACAAGGCATTTTCACAGGACTGCCGCATACTGGATGTTTCCCCCTTTTCACATCATTCCTTGTAAACCCTAGAAATGGTTGTGCGTGAAAATCCCAGTAACTGAGCAGATTGTGAAATACTCAGACCGGCCCGTCTGGCACCAACAACCATGCCACGCTCAAAATTGCTTAAATCACCTTTCTTTCCCATTCTGACATTCAGTTTGGAGTTCAGGAGATTGTCTTGACCAGGACCACACCCCTAAATGCATTGAAGCAACTGCCATGTGATTGGTTGATTAGATAATTGCATTAATGAAAAATCGAACAGGTGTTCCTAATAATCCTTTAGGTGAGTGTGTATATATAATTTTTTTAAACCTTTTATATTTTTTTGGTATTTAATGTATTTAAACTTTTAAATTGAGTTTGTTATAAATTTAATATATATTTAAGTTTTTTTGATATCACATATTATAAAAAAAATAATCTTTCATGATATTTACAGCAGGGTTTTGGAAAAATTCTGTCATACTGTGTGTGCGTGCATGTGTGTGTGTGCGTGTGTGTGTATGTGTGTGTGTGTGTGTGTCTTTCCTGATTCTGTGGTTATCTTTATTTATACAGCGAACCCTAAAAAATTTTTTTTCTAATAAATATTTATTTTCTCTTTTTCTCTCTTGTTCCTCTGTGTGTGTGTGTGTGTGTGTGTGTGTGTGTGTGTGTTTTAGGAGGAGGAGATGTTCAGGCCCAACATGTTCTTCCTCCTGCTGCTGCCTCCCATCATCTTCGAGTCAGGATACTCGCTTCATAAAGTAAGTCTTTATGGAGGTCAGGAGTCCCCTCGTTAGTCATAATTAAGCTTTGAATGAGGAAGTGTGTGTGTGTGTGTGTGGGTTAGTGATTTATTTCTCTACAGTAATTAAACAGCGTTCATTCCTGTTATTCTGCTTTCTGTGTATCAGCTGTAAACACTCTGTCCCTCCTCAGCCTCTCTGTTCTCTAAAATACAAAAGATGACAGTTTTAGCTCTGACACTGGAGACTCCTTATTCCTTTGATGTTGCCATAGAAACGGTGATGTGATGGCACATGAGTGTGTGATTGTGGGCTTCAGTGTACGTGCGTGCACTTGAGTGTGTGTGTTGCCGGTGATGATGCGAGTGTGTCTGACGCGTCACTCTGTCTGCAGGGAAACTTCTTCCAGAACATCGGCTCCATCACGTTATTCGCCGTCATCGGCACGGCCATCTCCGCCTTCATAGTCGGGGGCGGGATCTACTTCCTGGGTCAGGTACGACTTCCTGTTTTCTCTCTCTCTCACACTCATGCGCGCTCACACACACACACACACACACTCAGACTGTTACTGCTGCTGTTTATTTACTGCCTTATTTTACTTCCTTTCCTTCTTAAGTTTATTCACCCTGAGCAGTGTTCAATACACACACAGACACACACACACACACACACACACAGTGATATAACCCCAGCTCTGTCTGTATGTGTGTGTAATATAAACCTCACATTATCTACACACACTCCTGTTTTCACTTCAAAAGCATTTCATTAGATTTGAATAAAAAAAAAAAAACTTTTTAATTTAATCTCCTAAAATCTCAGAATGTTGAGCAGGTTTAGGGGAGGAGGTGAGCAGGTTGTGTGTGTGTGTGTGTGTGTGTGTGTGTGTGTGTGTGTGTGTGTGTGTGTGTGTGTATAGAAGAACATTGGCAGGGTTTATCCTAATAATAGTGCCTTAGCTGAGGTCCATTTCTGTAGGACTGTGACGCAGAGGGGTGCCAATATATACGCACAGCAGCAGATGGTTTACGCTTGGTAACTGAATACCTGGATGCACCATGTACTGACGGTACTCTGTGTGTGAGTGTGTGAGTGTGTGAGTGTGTGTGTGTGTGTGTGCACGCGCAAAAGGTTCCCATGACAGTTAAGCTGCGGGTCCTGATGAATGAATGAAATAAATAAGAGTGTTCCGAGTGTTCCGAGTGTTCCGAGTGTTCCTGTTCTGCTGTAAACGTTCCGGGGTTTAATGCAGGATGTTTTTCCGGCGGAAGTCGTTAATGGGATTGATCAGGAAGTCTCAGCGAAGTCTCTCTGGCTTTCAACTGCTTTTACTCAGACTTGCAGTGTGTGTGTGTGTGTGTGTGTGTGTGTGTGTGTGTGTGTGTGTGTGTTAGAGCCATTAACCTAAGCAGCGTCCTCCGCTAAACCTCCTCATCTTCTACTGTTGTACTAAACATAATTGGGTCAATTTTAGTTTTCATCACCGTCACTGTGTATCGAATTAAATTATTTGAAGCAGTTTAATAAAACTCCACATTATAATCAAATAAATAAGGAATCAGTCACTTTGTGTGTGTGTGTGTGTGTGTGTGTGTGTGTGTGTGTGTGTGTTTTTGCTACCTCTGTATCTCTGCACAAGGTGTGGTTTAAAAAACTTTTCGTTCATAGTGACTGTTATTGTTGTGTAACTTTATTGAAATTAAAAACAAATTATTTAATGAGACAAAAAATCTTATCTTGTTTTTATTCTACACCTCACATTTCTACGGTCAGGTTACTCATCTTTTATTTAATTAAAATAAATTTCTTATGCAGTAGAATCCTTGGATTATGAGCATAACTTGTTCCATGAGCCGGCTTGTATTCCAAAACACTCGTAAACCAAAGCAAATTTTCCTATAAGTAATAATGGAAACTCAAATATTCATTCCACAGCCCAAAAAAATTAATTAAATTAAATAATTACCACAAAATATAAAGTAAAAATAAAACAAATGAACCTGCACTTTACCTTTAAAAAAAAAAAAAAAAGGAAAAATAAATCCGAACAGGACAGAATTTTTTTTTTCTTTTGTGCGCGCAGGCGCTATGTGTGTGTGTTTGTGAAGCTAAAGTAAGAAGAGACTCTTTCAGCCCCTCAGTCTGTTGTTATGCATGTGCGTTATGTGTGCACGCGTGTAATTTGACAAAGTGTGTGTGAAGCAAAGAAAGGGTGCTAATTTAATTAGTTATAGAACTTATTTAGTTTTATACATTTATATTAAAACACAGAAAAAAGGAAAATGTCATAACACATGCAAATGAAAGAAATGCGAAAAACAAATAGCAGTAAAAGAAAAAAATATTATAAACAATATAAAAAATTATTTAACAATCATTCATCATAAATCAATAATTTAACATATAACAATATAAAATAAACTATATAAGAGAGAAATGTATAAAGAAATAGAAATAATGCGAGAGTAAAAAAATAAGGCAGATAATAAAGGCTTACTGTATGTTTTTTATTATGATAGTAACAATAATAATAATAATCATAATAATAACAACAGCAGCAACTGGGTCATGGCAAGCTGTTCTCTCCTTTTTTTTTTTTTTTTTTTTTTACCCTGCAGCGTGTTTTGTCCAGTAACTTGAGCTTTTGTGTGTGTGTGTGAGAGAGAGTAATTAATGCATTCTTCCAGATTAATGAGAAATGATGTATGGCAGCGTTTTCTGTGCAGAGATTCTTTTGTAATTGTTTACTGTAAATATCTTCACATACACAAAAACAAACACACACAAAAACGCACAACAAAAACACACACACCCTCCCTTTGTGTTCTATTTAAGTTTAACAGAAGTTAATGAGGAAATGTAAACGGCAGAATAAATTCTCTGAAAGATTAATGAGACAGAATCCTGAGCGTGCTTCCTGAATAGCGAGTGTGCGTGAGTGTGTGTGCGTGCGCGTTAGTGTGTGTGTATAAAAATAATTATTTATTAAATTGTTTTTTATCTTCACACAGGCGGATGTTATTTACAAGATGACCATGACGGACAGGCGAGTGATTTATTAGTTCCTTATGTCCTTATGGCAGGTCTCAGATCAGCAGATGGTGAGACTCAGACATGCCCTGTGATCTCACGGCTCATGGAACACTCAAATCATCTGGAACCACACTTATTTTCATACATGTTCACAGCCACTCGGAACCCCTATTATTTCTTTATATGTCCTTAAAGACACGCCCACTCAGAACCACTCTTATTTCCTTATATGTCCTTAAAGACACGCCCACATTCCTCTCTACTGCTCACAAAGATGCCCTCAGACCCACACTCCTCATTACTCTCCTCATACTATGAACTCAAAGCCACATGTACAATTCTCACGATTGGTTTTAAAGACACACCCACTAAGAGCTGCACTTATTTCCATCAATGGACTCAAAACCAGACCCACTGTCCTCCCTAATGCTCTCACTTACCAAAAATACCAATGTTATTGTGGTCTCTCTCTCTCTCTCTCTCTCTTTCACGCTGCAGTTTTGCATTTGGTTCTCTGATCTCAGCCGTGGATCCTGTAGCCACCATCGCTATCTTCAACGCTCTGAACGTAGATCCGGTCCTAAACATGCTGGTGTTCGGCGAGAGCATTCTCAATGACGCCGTGTCAATCGTCCTCACCAAGTAGGTGATCATCTGAAAATCTGGAACGTTTCAGCTTTCTCCCAACATGATGGGATTTACTATTCGCAGGCTGTCCCTCCAAAAAGTGGATGAGAAGTAAACAGGAAGTAGTTAATAAAAGGCCAATTTCAATATATATATATATATATATATATATATATATATATATTTATATATATATATATATATATATATATATATATATATATATTTTTTTTTTTTGTATCGGCCTCTTGAGGAAAAAAGAACAAATTCACACACTGTATAAACTCGTAAAGACTATTTAGAGCGACCTGGGGACCGCCCATGTTATCAGCCGCATCAGATACAGAGACGGAATTAAGGAGCGCAGCCGTTCCCGAGAACTGTCTGTCTATGTAAATATATTCATATAGTCCCGTGTTTTTCCCTGTAGCTGGCACTGAAGCGGTTTATATCTCACCTGCGTGTGCCTCAGGTTACTACAGAAACAGCTCCATTGTTTAATTGTAAAAGTTTGTACACCCTAATGCAACATAGTTTAAAGCCATGAAGACACAAACTCCTGCACTGAAGCACTGAAAGTCTTTATTTTGATGTTTACTAGTACACTAGCAGCACTTTATTTATCTACTTAGTTCACTTTACTAACTTTGTTCTTTATTAAATCAACTTTTTATTTTTTATTTTTTATTTTTTAGATATTTTACACTTTATTTGCTTTAATTACCCCTAAAATGTACTTTTCTTATGTAGTTATTTCATTTGTTAATAAGACTTATCTAACTAACTTTACTTTTTGTTTACTTACACAACTTGAAACTAACTCCTTTATTTATCTACTTCCCTTTGTTTCACTTATTATTCTTATTTTACTTTTTTCCCAGTAACCTTTCAGTATTTATTTAGTTATTGTTTTTATTTATCTGTTTACTTACAGTTTTTTAGTTACTTACTTTACTACCTTTAATTCTTTATTCATTTGTTTGTCTTGATTTTTTAATTATATTATTTGCTCGTGTTACTCTGTGTACTGTATTTGGCTTAGTTACTTAAACCTGACCTTACTGAAGTTATGGTTAATAATAGTTTACTTGTTTAACTTATTGCTCTTACACTGCTTATTTATTAACTAGAACTTTTTTCTGTGTATTTTCGTTACTTACACTTACAGTATTTCATTTATTTACATAAATTTACATCTATTAATCTACTTCTTTACATACTAATTTATTTACTTTGGTAACTTTACTTTCCTACTTCACTTAACTTTCTTCACTTTATGGCCCTTACTAACTTGCTTTTCTTTTTTTTTTCTTTATTTATTTCATTTACATTATTTGCGTTTTACCTACATTATTTATTTCATATAACTTTATCTGATTTACCCAACAATTTTTTTTAAATAAACAAAACCATAACAGTAAATTATATATCAGAAATAAGTTAATAATGAATGAAGATGTGAAACAGTGGCACTAACAGATGTGTGATTATATCTGGTCTGAGATCATCAGTGAAATTGTAAAGCAGAAAGCCTGCCGTGTGCCATAAAAAGCCGAAAAACAATTTGTGTGTCAGGTTACGGTTCGGTGTCGGATAACTGATGATGTCATAACTAATGATCCACATGGTGAGATAAGAGCTTCAGCGTGGTTTGTAAGCTTTCTCAGTCTTATTCTCTTTATGATGTCCTGGTTGGAAGAAGAAGGAATGTATTTGCGTAGACGTATATGTTTTATTTCAAGTCAGTGAACCAGGTATCAGCGCGCGGTGTGTTAAGAAAACACTAATAAATAATTAAGGTGTGTTTTAGCCAGCGTGTGACAGAAGGGTGGGCGTCGGCCGTTACACTGGCAGACTCTCATACTGGTGCAGAAGAGATTATATTCACTGATAAGTGTGTGTAATGCAGCATTGCCGCCCCCTGCAGAGCATCTACAGGACTGCTAGAGATAGAGTGCGTGTGTGCGCGCTTGTGTGTGTTCAGTGTAGAGTTGCATTTACTAAAAAATCTTTAAAGCAAAGCAAATCAAACAAAAGTTGATGTGAAGATAAAGTTTAATTCTTAGTTCTTACAAATTATAAAGTGAATAATTCTATTTATTATTGTTTCTGTTAACATTTTCTTCGTCATTAGTGATGGACAGGCATTTGACCAAAACCTTTACTTGTTTGTAATTTTAGTTTTTTTTCCGTTCCTGCAGTACAGCAGAGGGCTTCACCAGCTCAGACGCCTCGTCTGTAACGGGATGGCAGACGTTCCTGCAAGCGCTCAGTTACTTCCTGAAGATGTTCTTTGGCTCGGCCGCCCTCGGCACGCTCACCGGCCTCATCTCTGCCCTCGTATCCTTCTGTACTTGGGGTTTTGTGGTTGTGTGCGCACTTGTGCTTTGTTTGGGCGCATTAGTTATTTATTATAATTTTTTTTAACCCAATGTGTTTACTTTTGAATGACTTACGTTATTTAAATATCCATATTTTTAATTATTTAATTATGTAGGTCTTATAATTTTTTTCCCTTACATTATTTACTATTAACTTACTGTTAATTATACATATTTATTTATACTGTTATTTGAACATGTTTTTTCTTGGTAATAAGAATTTACACACTTGTTTCTTAGTCATTCACATTATTCTATGCGTTTTATTAACTGTAAGGAATAAAAAAAAGAAGATTGGAATATTTAATATAAAAGCTGCTTTACATCTTTTTAATGTATTCAGAACAGATTCACAGCCGTTTTTGAGATTGTGTGTCAGATTTGTACAAGCCGTGAGTTAAGTTGCGAGCCTTAGCCGCGTGTGTGTTAAGTGCCTGAAACACTTTGACCTGAGGAAGACGCCGTCTCTGGAGTTCGGCATGATGATCATCTTCGCCTATCTCCCGTACGGTCTCGCCGAAGGCATCAAACTGTCTGGTGAGATCCGGCTCAGCCGCATTGTTTTCCCACACGTGCTTCAGTCTCGTGTCACGTTAGCAGGGCCCGAGAGGGCGTGGCGTGGTATGGCATGGCGTGGTGTGGCGGGGTGTGGCGAGGTGACATGGGGAATGCATTAACGCAGTCTGTATGATAACGTGGTTACAATGACACCTGTTTCATCTGTGTGTCTTTTGTTTCAACACACATACACGCAGAAACAGGATATTATAAAAACTTTGGTATCCACGGTATACCAGGTAAGTCTTAGGGTTAGAGTTAACAATATTTGGCATTTATAGGTTGAACCGGATACTTTATGATGTCATTACGGTGACATGGACTTTGAAGGGGGAAAGAGGCGGCGTGGCCGTAGTATCAGTCAGTTGTAGAGAAAGGTGCGCGGTGATTGGAGCTGTGACTGCACTAAGAGGCTTGGCCCGTGTGTGTGTGTGTGTGTGTGTGTGTGTGTGTGTGTGTGTGTGTGTGTGTGTGTGTGCATGCACACATCTATACAAGTGAAAAAGGCGTAGCCTGAGTACTTAACTATAAACAATGTCATTACAATTATATGAAATTCTGAATTCATGCTACACATAAATAGTAATATAACTCCCTCTCTCTCTCTCTCTCTCTCTCTCTCTCTCTCTGTAGGTATAATGGCGATCCTGTTTTCGGGTATCGTCATGTCCCACTACACACACCATAACCTGTCTCCTGTAACACAGATCCTCATGCAGCAGACGCTCCGCACTGTCGCCTTCATGTGTGGTCAGTCACGTCCTTCAAACGACCCTCACCTCGTGCCTTATCTATAAAAGAAAAGTCAAACCATTAAATTAAATGTAAAAAATTAAATTAAAATCCAAGACCCCCGAGTGGGGCAGTGGTAAAAGCTCACTCTGCCATCTGGAGATCACTGGTTAGGTTCCCGGGTGATGCTGTAACCTCAGCCGAGGGCCTGGAGAGAGCTGATTGGCCGAGCTCTCTCAGAGGGGAGGGGTTAGAGGTACTTAGTGCTTCCACATTAATCAAGGCACTGCGTCCAATCAGGGGCGTCTATAAGCCATTAAACCTCAATTAACCCTAATTTATGATTTACAAACCAAACTGAAAGCAGCTCCCTTTTCTTCTTGCAGCTGTCCTTGCTAACATTCTTGGGACCCACGATGTTACTTCTTCACTAAATCTTTAAGTTCAGATATTTTTACCCGGCTCTCTTAGCTCTTTCAATAAATATCCTAAGGATGAGGCGTCTGTATGCCGAGGTATCACTGTATGTTTATATAATTACATAATTCATTAGTTTTATTTAAGCAGGACTTTAAACTGTAATAAATATGACATATGATAAATTTGAAATAAGTGCTAAAATAATTAATTAACATATTTTGATAACATGCTCCATTCTGTTTAGAGATATTTAAAAAAATTATTCAGATGATATTAGTTTCTTCACCTTTTAAGATATATAAAATTAGGGACATAAATGCTTTTTGTGAGCTTAAATATTTGATAGAAGCACAGTACAGATATATAAATGTTATATTTTTGCTTTGAAATGTGTATGACTTGTGGCACCGCACGAATCCAGTAAAGTGTTGCTAATTATTAAATTCTGCTAATTTACACACAATATATAAAAATCAGGTGATCACGTGAACTTGACACATGTAATCAGTCTTGGCAGAATTTTGGGGTGATTTTGTAATTGTATACAAAGTTAAGTTAACGGAATTTATATTTTTAGTATTGTTTAAACATTCATTAAAATTACACCTTTATCACCGTGATTCTTTATAGCAAAATATAAGCCAAGTGCTTGTTCAATATACAGGAATGTTTTTCCCAAAAGAAATTAAAAATGATAATTTTATTTTTACTTAATTTTTTTATTTATTTAAATATGATCACTAGTCATATGATTAATTCTATTTAAATATGATCAAAAGATTTCTGTTTTTGTTTCGGATACTAAACCACTTTTCTTCTTTCCTTTTGTGTCTCTTCCACAGAAACCTGTGTGTTCGCTTTCCTGGGTCTCTCCATTTTCAGTTTCCCCCACAAGTTCGAGTTTTCTTTTGTTATCTGGTGTATTGTGAGTAATTACTGCCTTACTGAACCTCCGGCTACAAAATTTCACTGCACTCATCACACTGCAAAAAGAAAAAAAAAACGTTTAATGTAACGTACAGTATGTCAAAGCATGAAGGAAACAACAAAAATACCAAGAAACTGATACAGTTTTATCATGATACCTGAAGCTGATGCAATTTATATTGCGCTTGTTTAAGTAGCACAATTTTATAAATATCGTAATTCTTTATGATGTTTTTTTTTTTATTTAAAAACCTTAAGTCATGTAAAAAACGTTGAGTCATGTCTAAAGCTATATACTGTAGCTTTACACATTTAAACTATACAAATTCCTTTCAAATAAAGGAGGAAAATCAAACTTAAAATGAAAATAAAGGCAAAAGCTACCTGACCTAAGTTCTAAATAACTTTGCTCCTACTACACCTTCACATTCATTGGTGAATGAATAATTCAGAGCACGCCACCTGTAGGATTACTCCCATCTGTATTTTCTATAATGTTTTACCAATTTATCGTTTTTTTTTTTTTTCATTTAACTTTACATGTTTTAAAGCATGCAGCAGTAAATCTTTTACCTACATATAAGATGTGCATTTGCTATTCTTGATATTTGTCTAAAAACTACAAAACAAAAATGTAAAATTGATATTTTAATAGGCTTGTCATATAACAGTGTTTATTTCAGTAATACAGATTTTATTTATTATTTATATACACACAATATATTGTTAATAATATATAATTATATATATATTACTAGCAATATATTGTTATATGATATTATAAATGATAAAATGTAGCAGCAGCATTTCTGCTCCAGTCCACAAGGTGGCAATGTGCACTTTTAGTGCATTTTTTTTTAAAGTGAAGACCCTAAGTTTTTTAAATAAAATTAAGGTGTAATTGAAACTTTATGAAGAAAAACAAACAGCATCTCAACATCGTTAGCAGATCTAATAATTACACAATCATAATATAAATATAAATTTAGAATTTAATACATTTTACATTATAGTAGTAGTCGTGATGATAATTTTTATATTTGTTATATAAAATTGCATTAATACCCAGTGCTTTCTATAGCGTTTAAAAAAAAAATGATTTGGTGTGTAAAATTATTATTTAACTTTGTATATATATTTTTGTACTTCTTGTAATTCCAAAAAACAAAACAGAAAGCCATGTGATAGTTTGACGAAACAGATTTATTATTCTCACTCTGACCCTGTTCATGTTTTATTCCTCCTGGACCACAGTAACTTACTAGAAATAAAACTTACCTTTTTTGCTGGCGTTTGCTCTGCAGGTTTTGGTTCTTCTTGGTCGAGCCATAAACATCTTCCCTTTGTCCTTCTTACTCAACTTCTTCCGTGACCATAAGATCACGCCTAAAATGATGTTCATCATGTGGTTCAGTGGTGAGAAACCTCTCTAAAATCTATATTAAATATCCCTCATTTCTTAAATCTCTCACTTAACTCCCTCTGTCTGTTCCTCCAGGCCTGAGGGGGGCGATCCCGTACGCTCTGAGCCTCCATCTCGGCCTCGAGCCCATCGAGAAGCGGCAGCTGATCGGCACCACCACCATCGTCATCGTGCTCTTCACCATCTTGTTAATGGGGGGCGGGACCATGCCCCTCATCCGCATCATGGACATCGAGGACAGCCAATCACGACGCAGGAACAGGAAGGACATCAACCTGAGCAAGACGGAGAAGATGGTGAGAGCATGGTTTCTGCACGGTCTGTTAGTCCAGTTAGTTTTTGTCTTAAATCTGCTTCTTCTTCATAAAGACACAAAGGCAGAAACCTGGGAAAAGGAATAGTTTTATATTAAGTGAAAATGTTCCAGAAGGTCTGACCATGAAATCCTGTTTAGTAAACGCATTCGATGCTGATAATATATTATATACTAATAATATCAACAGGTGCGAAAAATCTGAATGAAATCCGTAATCATTCTTTACTTTCTTTGATTAATGAAATGGACAAAAAAAGGACGTCCATTCAGAACGCTCAAATGATTCGGCTGCATCAAGCAAAGAAAGCAGCTAAGGGTTTCATGCTCTTATATAACGTTTTTCCTGTTACTCATGGGTGATACATTATTAAAATGATCCCCCCCCCGCCCCCCCCCCCTCGCCGAACGTCATTGGCTCAGAGCGCCGTCACTCACTCACTGGTTCACACAGAATCACATTTTCGCGATTTTCAAAACGGGGGTGTGAGACGCTCACCACACCACGTCACATTGTTTGTTTGTTAACAGTCAATTCTAATTTCGTAATATCGCCCTGATAGCATGTTTGTATTCAGTCTGATTATTTCCGTGTGACTGATTGAGACCGGCAGACTGCTGAGTAGAGATGATTTCGGAGCAGTGCTCACAATCAAAACACTACTGTAGACTAAAATGATAAGAGTCCATCAATTTTAATTACCATGAGAAAAAAATTTACTTAAAGGAATAACCGTATGATAACTGTAAGTGGAGCATGGTTTGATATGTTGGTATATATATAATATTTTTTTGTTATTATTTTTTTTTGGGGGGGGAGAAACATTGGGTAGCATATTCTGATGCACAAATATCACCATCAAATAATGCTCCTAGTACATAATCAACAAAATGATTCCCCAAAATGATGAGCAGCAATTATTAGCAGAACACCAGCAATATGGCGGCGTTTAGCGACGCGACTCGTTCCATCACACAACATGTTTTGTTCTTTTCCTTAAATAATTTGTATAAATCCTCTCTCTCTCTCTCTCTCTCTCTCTCTCTCTCTCTCTCAGGGTAACACAATAGAGTCAGAGCACCTCTCGGAGCTGACGGAGGAG
Organism: Clarias gariepinus; assembly: GCF_024256425.1. Lineage (NCBI taxonomy): Eukaryota > Metazoa > Chordata > Actinopteri > Siluriformes > Clariidae > Clarias > Clarias gariepinus. Next base: position 1,320,469 of record NC_071121.1, read on the forward strand.
GAGTACGAGGCTCAGATCGTACAGAGGCAGGACCTGAAGGGCTTCCTGTGGCTCGACGCTAAATACCTCAATCCCTTCTTTACTCGCAGACTCACACAGGAGGTGATTCGACTCACACGCATGTCTTGTCCCGCATAAATATATTTATTTATTAATCCTGAAATCTGAAATAGCCTTGAGCAGGGAAAAAAATGAATAAATTTATCATCATCATCCTCCGCAGCGGTGCAGACAGGAACCTGTGACTAATTTGTATCCTGAAAAACTCATTATAAAAAAATAATAATATTTGAATACAGGAAAAAAATCTGAACCGTGACTTTTCTGTGATTTCGACTCCGTTCTGATCGACTACTAAGCTAGGCAGCTAATCTGCTGGTCAGGGATCATAACCCGATCTCTATTTCACGTTGAGTGAAGAGTGTCGGAAAAGGGGCGGGGCTTCAGAGGGGTGTGACTTAAGACCTGAGAGTTCAGAACACCTAGGCGAGTGTCAATCATATACGTCCAGTAGCTCATCTTGTAGTTTTATTAGGGGAAAGAAAACTCGATGAGTTTAGAGTTTAACATGTTTAGAGCGATAAATTTCACAAATACGCCCATGTCCACTTTATTAGGAACACCCGTACACCAGCACATTCATGCAGGTATGTAAACGTCACACTTCGACTGAAACAAACAACATCGGCTGAACGGTTCGAGCTTTTTTTTTTTTTTTTTTTTAGTAGTAGCAGATTGTTTTTCTGTTTTCAAGCCTAAATTGAAAACACTTTGTGTGGGAAATTACTTGGCATGTTTATAATTGTATATGTGTGTGTGTGTGTGTGTGTGTGTCAGGATCTGCTGCACGGGCGAATCCAGATGAAGACTCTGACCAATAAGTGGTATGAGGAGGTGCGACAGGGTCCCTCCGGGTCTGAGGACGATGAATCTGAACTGCTCTGAAACACACACACACACACACACACACACACATCTCTCACATCTACTAAATAAGGTACACGGGCTGTACCAAGTCACTGGAACGTGCCAAAAACCACATTTATAAAGATGGGAAGGAGATCAAATAGAAAGTAACACTGATGTTAATGTAACACTGTATCAAAAATATATATATACACATCATGGGGCACTGGTGGCTCAGTGGTAGGTGTTTCGCCTGCCATGCGGAAGGCCCGGGTTCGATCAGAGGGTAACGTCAGGAAGGGCATCCGGCGTAAAAACCTGTGCCAAGTTGTAGTGCTGACTGGATATTCCGCTGTGGCGACGCCTCGCCCGGAGCGGCCGAAACACCAACATCATCATAAGTGAAAACATCTGGAAAAAAGGCAACTTTATACTGTATGTTTATAATAGGGCTGTCGTAGATTATTATTTTTAAAAACACACACTGGTTTCTTTCATTCCCAGCAAGTGTGGGCGTGTCGTCATTCATGCAGTACGTGTCATCGTGCCCGAGTCCTCGCAGACGATTGTAGCTCTTGGCATTAGCACGTATTGGTCACTAATGGCGGAGATGCATAGTAACAGTTCTAAAACTATAGAACTGGTTCAGTCTGATGGGTCCCTGTTCTAGAACTGTTCTCATTTTCCTAGAACATCACATCCCACAATGTACAGTTCCAGATCTACCGCTTTAGCAATTTTCTAATAATTAATTATAATCTTATGCATTATTTATTTCTTTTTCTTCTTTTTTTGTTGTTGCTTATAACTTGGCTAAGACAACTTGTCAACCTTATTATCAACAACTTGTGTCACTACAAAGAAGCGAAGAAGCGTAAACTCCTCTGTCTTGTCCTGTCTTAAACCCAAACTTACAGCTTTGACTCTTACAGAGCGCTCACACTGGAGACTCCTCCCACTCATTTTACAGAAACAATTACATACATTTCGAGCTGTTACCATAGAAACAAGGGGATTAATATGGAGCTGTGATTTTGAGTTTATTGAAAATTAATCAAGACCTTCTGGCCAATCAGAATGCAGGACTCAACTGTGCTGTGGTGTAGTGAGAGATATTAGATAAATTTGTCTTTATTCCAGATTTTTTGTTTGTTTGTTAAAGTGAAAGGACACTGCTGAATGTGCGGACGTTGAGATTTAACTCTTTACTAATGTGATATTTATTAATGTGCTGCATAATTGTAGAAAATTATTAGTGTTTATACGTTAATTTGTGTTAAATCTTGAAACTGAATCTTTTCAATCAAAGTAGCTTCTGAGAATGTAGAGTATTAGAGAAGGGTTTGCTACGCCATGCTGCTTTTTTTCCCTTTTACAGTAAAAAACATCTTTTTTTAAATTTTATTTAAAAATAAGCTAATTTGCCAGATTTATTTTGGTCAGTGTTGGGTTTTTAAATTGAATATTCACAGGTTATTTAGTGTTGTGTGTCAGGATTAATAGAATGTTCTTGGGGTGACTTTAAGAGAAAAAACTGCAGTAAATTAATTATTAATCTTATTTAAAAAATAAATAAGAAAGGTTACGTCCAAACCAAAGGAAAATAAATTCATTTTGTAGCAGTAGTATTCTGGGGCTTTTTATAGAAATAAAATTGTGATATTTAAAAAATGTGTATATTCATATATTATCATAAATGAACCTTAGTTTAAATCTCTATCATTTCTACAGAATCACTGATTTTGCCTTGGATTGGGATTTTTGTCCAGGATGGGTCAGCATTTCTCATTTCTAATTTAATTTTTGATTTTATATATTTTATGTTGTTTGGTGTTTGTAGATAACTTATAAAACAGATTTTTCTTTTCCATGGGGATCTAAACTTTTGCACTCTGCTTTATGTGCTGCATACTGACCACTCAGATGAAGGAGAATATTTTTTCTTTTAAGTTAGTGAGATTAATAAAGCCAAGGCATTTTATTCAGTGTAATGGCTGCTGCACGCGCTCTACTGTTACGTCGAACTGGTGAAGGAGATAAATGGTGTGTATTTCATTACTGAAGAAGAAACTTTATTAGATCATCACTTTATGCTTCAGTTCTTCTGCACATGTTTAAAATATTTGTTTTCTGAAATACTGTGACTCAAATTTTCAATAAAATAATCCAAAAAGGTTCTCTCTCATTTGTCCATTAGTACTACCTCTGTTGTGTATTTAAATACTACCCTAATATTTTATTGGTTAAATTACAATATTTATTAGATTTTATGGTCAATTAAGGTACAATATACTTTTTATGGAATGAAATGTCAGTGAGTTAGTATTAATTATGAAACAGACAGTGTTCTTGTGTCACAAAATGTAACGGGGTAACGAGGTTCAATATGCAAATGAAGACCCTGGGCTTTACACAAGTGTGAACCAAAATACAAATACATGCAACTTCGTAAAAAATAATGAGATGTTACTGAGGAAGTGAATTAATGTAAACCTTAATGTAGTGTATAAAAAGTTTTTAGTATTTTAAAAGTTGAAGATTTTCACCTTCCCACAAACGTAACAATCTACTGTAATAGCAACGGCTATTATGTCTGTAGGAAACTTGTGTATTTGGAGGATTATTAAATTAAAAGCTGCAGTTAGTGGTTTATTATATTTGTGGGCTGTTATTTCATTAGTGTTCGTTGGTGTTACACAGACATTTTCGACACTTTGGGTTAAATTACACTTCACTTGCTGCTGTGGAGCTCATTATGTTCCAGACGATCATTCTCGTTTCCCCAATTTTGAAGAAGCAGATTAACATGATGTCTGTCTACTTTGGCCTTTTAAATTTCAATTATAAAAACATTGAGTCTGGATATTTATAACTTATACCGTGTGCACCAGGCCTACAGTTGGTCTACAAATAAACACCACTGGCTGAGTTTTTAACATCATATTGGTAACAGCATCACTGTACGGATTGGACATTCTCTCTCCTTTTTGTTTAATTTATACTGAATACCATTTTCTTTAAGAGGAATACACTGCCCCTGCTGGTGAAACATGGACATTGCACAGCTCACGCTTTAGCATTACAGATTTGCCAAAATGTCTGACAGTGAATTTAATCCACTACATCTTATGCAGCTCTCAGTAATGTCGGAACTAATGCCATGTTAGTTTGGTAATTAACTCCTGTAACTTTAAAATGTCTATTTTAAACACATTACAGTTATAAAATTTGAAGTTGCAATAAATGTAAAATAATGGATGTTTGATTAAGACTTCAACGCTGTCCAGTGACTTTTATCTGTTACAATCATGTGAAGGATTTGAAGTCACAGAATGCTCTCTCTCTCTCATTGTATAGTATTTTATTCATACACAGCCTGCAGATCAGTTCATGTGATCAGAAAGAGCAGTTTTCTTCGTCTTACATCTTTAATAACTTAAATGAGACTATGACAATTTTAAAGTCATAGTAAAATTTTATATCATTTCCATTATCAATAATATCTATTCATATTTATTATTTTTTTAAAAGAGATTAACAATGACATTTTTACAAATAAGAGTTCAAGAAAACAAAAGGAGAAACATATAAACGCTATTAAAGGATCAGCTGTAAAGCGATTTTAACAGAGAGTAACCTGAGAGAGAGGGGTGTGTCGATGTGCTATTTTAAATCTGTTTAAATTATAAACTGATAAGTGAAATCATTGATATCAAATTTCTTGTATTTTTCTAGATGCCAAATTTTGTGTTTAAACTGCTCTTAAAATTTTAGTCTCAGGCTCTGTCCTGTAAAAAAAATACAGAGAAATGTCATATTCTTGTATAATTCTCATTTATTATAACCATATTTATAATATGCCTTAAAATGGATGTTCTTTATATGACAATAGTGCATAGCTGATGTTTGGAAAAACATTTATGAGACAACAAAAATTATATTATTGATAAAAGCATTTTAACACCACAAAAGATCCACCTGCATTTATGTATCTCAATAAACCAGAGATCTCCAATTCTGACACTCGTTTATGAAGAAATAAACAATAAAAGTTATTATAAGGTATATAATAAAAAAAAAACATACATACGGTACATGCAGATGACCAAGTGTACGTCACTTAATATATAAATCACCTGAGTGTGAGGTCTCAGTGTGATGAGGTCTTACAACAACCCTGAACATTTAGAAGGAAAATTATTGCATAAGAAGAGATAATAATAATAATAATAATAATAATAATAATAATAATCATCATCATCATCATCACAAATACACTAAAATAATGTATATGCAGAATAAAACTACTGTCATACAACAAAAAAAAATGCTGAAAAAGAATGTAAAATATGTGCAAAAACCTAAAACTGAAAAGTTGTATTTATTTTTTCTTTTCTAAATGCTTCTATAGTTCACATTTTTATTCACTGCATTTCCTCATCCAGTCTTTGTGGCTTTCAGATAAAATTTTCAGGATTTTAGTTTAAGGAAAAAAAGGTTGCATTTGTTGCCCAGATTCAAATATTTTTTATTGAATCATTTATTCAATTTCTCCATGAGAAAGCTTTAAAATTTGTTCTGAACTAATAAAAAGGTGCCAAATTCACATGCAATGTGGTTTATTATTGAAGCTTTTAAAATACAGCTGCATTTCTAATTCTGAAAAATGTATTTTGGAAAACTAAAAGGTCCGACTCGTCACAGTCTCCGTCTCAAGCCGTTAGTTTCCTCCATCACTGAACCCAGCACAGCTGAGAAACAGCACTGAGACTAACCATGCCTCCAGAGAACATCAACTGCAACAAAGTCAGTGCAGAATACAGTAGCGCTCTCCGTCCAGTGTCGCCTCCGACCTCAGATAAACTATAAAGACGTCAGGTAACTGGTTAGCTAAATTGATGCAGCTAGCGGAGTGAAACCTGCAGTGTGGATGTCACTCATCAGCTACACCCCTAATTATGCATCATTGTTAGTGGCTGAATATAATTAATGGAGGAAGTGACTTAATTTTGGAGACTGAATGGAGAACTGCATGTTTTGGAATGACAGCATCGGGCTGATTGCTCAGAAACTGGGTCTAAACTGATAAAATCAATCCTTGTTTAACTAATTATCTGCTTTCTGGTTATTGATCCTGTTCCTGGCCTGGGCCTAGTCCACATGAACACAGGTATTTTTTAATTATATATATATATCATTTGTTCTAAAATTTAAGTTTAGTTTTTTTAAATGAAAATCCTTGTCTAGATTAAAATGCACAACACACCGCCAACAGAATGCCTCACCAGCAGGCGGCGCTCTAACCCTGACTGTGTAAGACTCTGTTTCAGCTATAATTAATTAGGCTACATTCGCAGGTTAAAGTGAAACAGATCTGAAGCCTAGATCGGACAAACACTCTCTCAAATCACCGTCCTTGGTGTCACATACGCTTTCTGTGCTGAAAGTAACGGTCTAATTTAATCTCCAGTTTACTGTAAATTAATAAACATTCAGGGTCACAGAAGATAAACATTGTCTTCAACATAAAAAAATAACACGTTCAAAAAAATGAATTTACATGGAAATATTAAACAGAAGTTTATTTTAAGGCTTGATTAAGAAATAGTTCTTAAAGCAGAGTTCATGACATCATCCCTTGACACTGTCAAACTTTTTTTTTTCCTCCAAGAGTCCCAAAAAAGTTCCTCCATCCAAAGTTCCTCCAAGGTTCTTCATGCTATTTGGCGGTACATTCGAGGCGTATTGCTTCCCGGTTTTGTGAATAAATCTAGAGGAAGTTGCTCTGCATCTCATTAGACAGCTGACTGACTCCTACCTCGCTGTTCGAGCAGCCGGTCAGGATCCGAATCGTCCTCTGGGGCATGATGTTCAGGCAGTGACGGGAGGTGGGGTCCAGGCAGTGCTGGCACGTTCTGTGACTTTTCTGAGGTCCATTGGAGTTGTGAGCGGACCGGCAAGTTTCCCTGTCTGCCTTTTTACGCCCCGTCTCCGGCTGACACAGGCACGAGCACAACGTCTGTCTGCGGAGGGACCTGCGGAAGTTGGGTTTGAAGCCCAGGTAGACCAGGGGGTTATAAAGCGTGGAGGATTTGGCAAACACAGCCGCTGTGGCAAACGCTAGCGGAGGAACTGCTTTCGGGTTCACGAAGGCCGCCCACATGGACACGGCGGCGTACGGACTCCACGCTATCAGGAAGCCAATGCATACAACCACGGAGAGCTGGGCAGAGAAAGAACAACAGACTGACATCAGTAATGAAGATACACATGAGATATCTGAAACTCGATTAGGAGACGGTAGGAAGTGAATTGTATAAATATTACAAATATTGATATTCTTTCTGGTTCTATTCAGTTCTTTTCACAGCAGGAACCCAAAGTGGACACGCTGTGTCAGTTTGTTAATGTTCTAGTTAATGGACCTGCTGACATACTAATGAACATCTCCCTCTCTGAGATGAATCTCTCTTATAATCCCTAATCCAACTCATCACCTTTAAATCCTAAATCCCTGAGCCGAGCACCTTGATGATGCGTGTTTGAGCGTTGATGATCTTGTTCTGTGGAGACATGTGCTGCTGGATGGCCTGTCGAGACCCGCGCACCGTCACCAGGATGAAGGTGTAGGAGAGGAAGATGATGGTGCAAGGCAGGATGTAGCAGAAGAAGAAGAGGCAGATGATGTAAGACATGGCGAGGATGCTGTGGTGAGGAGCAAACCAGTCGATGCAGCAGGCGGTGCCGTAGGGCTCGTAACTGTACTGACCCCAGCCGGAGAGAGGACCTACCGCGAAGATGGCGGAGTAGCACCACACCCCGAGCACCAGCAACCTGCCGTGGGACGAGGAGAACTTGTTTCCTAATATGCAAGAGAGACAAAACCAAAGTCAAACTGCAGCATCTTCAAAATAAACCCCATGACATGGAGCTGTGGGAAAACAATCAACAACAGGAGGTTCTGACGAGTGTTTTATTCCTCTTATTCCACAAACAATAATTACAATTTCTGTCTGTTATCAAACATGTCACACTTTCTCTCTGTTAAAGGTTACATTTAATGTAGAAATAAAGTTAGCTCCTCTTCTTACTTACGTTTTAACAACAATAAACAGTTGCTCCCTCGCCTGGCAGTTTTTTTTTTTAAACTAATCTTCCATATTATGAGTTCCTTCCATTCAAAGACGTTTATGTTGTTACAGCAGAGTGGATGTAAAGCGTCCAAAAACTATTAGATAAGAAACTTAAAAAAATAATAAAAAAATCTTAAGCCTTTTCTGTGTCCATTCCATAACTACAAAGATATTATTATTAAAAGAAGAAAAATCTTTTTAGGTGTTTGGCATTAAGTTCATACGCAAACATAATGAGATCCATACGCAAACATCAAATGAGTTTAATGGCTGACTCTGTTAGGTATTCCATAAATAAATAAATCACTCATCATCGTTCTCACTCAACATCTATACCGCTTTATCATGATATTTTATTATTTATTACATGATTTGTTTAGCATAAAATAAACAATGAAATAAATAATTAATGTAATACTTGAAAAAATATTATAATTATTTAATATTTAAGTAAAACATTACAATGGCAATTAAATAATTTGCTTCTTAATATATGTGTTAAATTTTATTTATTTAATGATGTGTGATTTATTTTAAAGATGTATATTAATTTATCCAATTTTGTTACATTCCACAATATCTGATTGGCTAAGGCTGCTTTACAATTAGTGTTATATCACCATATATTGGCAAGCTTCATTTTCATGTAGGTGATTTTTTTTTCTAAACAGGAGAAAAAGATCATCATCAGATCATCATTATTATTATAAGCATGTCCCTTTGTCTTGCACACAAAAAACTTTGTGTATTTTTTACTCATGTATCTTTAAGGTGCTCCGTAGGAAAAGATAAGAATAAATGTAAATGTAAATGTAAATGGTGTGCAACTGGGACTGTATTTCTACACGTCTGTCATACGGCTGGTGGATCTGATGTGGACTGAAACGCTTTTTGTAATGAAATCCTTAAAAAAATGATGTGTTTTTTCTTTTTAAATAACAGCACTTCTGTTGATTATTAGTCCTATATTGTATAAAACATATGACACATGTGTGTGAATGAGAGGAACCCAAGAGGAACGGTGAGGCTACAGGGAGCAGAGGTAAAGAAGGTGCAGGACTTTAAGTACTTAGGGTCAATGGTCCAGAGAACCGGAGAGTGTGGAAAGGAGGTGAAGAGGCGGGTACAGGCAGGTTGGAATGGGTGGAGAAAAGTGTCAGGTGTGTTGTGTGATAAAAGAGTATCAGCGAGAATGAAAGGAAAGGTGTACAGGACAGTGGTGAGACCAGCGATGCTCTACGGCTTAGAGACAGTGGCGCTGAAGAAAAGACAGGAGGCAGAGTTGGAGGTAGCAGAGCTGAAGATGTTAAGGTTCTCTTTGGGAGTGACAAGGATGGATAGGATCAAGAATGAGTTCATCAGAGGGACAACCCACGTTAGATGTTTTGGAGATAAAGTCAGAGAGGCCAGATTGAGGTGGTTTGGACATGTTCAGAGGAGAGATGGTGAATATATCAGTAGAAGGATGCTGAGGTTGGAACTGCCAGGCAGGAGGTCTAGAGGAAGACCAAAGAGGAGATTTATGGATGCAGTGAGAGAGGACATGAAGTTAGTTGGTGTGAGAGAAGAGGATGCAGAGGATAGGGTTAGATGGTGGCAAATGATTCGCTGTGGCGACCCCTGAAAGGAAACAGCCGAAAGACAAAGAAGCTGAAGAAGAAGACTGTATAAAACATATATATTATGTAATTATATATGAAATCCAGCGAATGTGTGAAAGGTATTAATGGATAACATTTTGATTCACACACATTCACATTCCATACAGACTTAAATTATTATTTTGATGGTGTAAAGCTGCTTTGTGACAATGACAATTGTTAAAAGCGCTATACAAATAAAATTAAATAACAAAGGTCCAAATTGGAAAAAAAACTAAACAAAAAAACAAAAACATCACGACAACTGAAATCGATAATCCCTGAACTGTAATTAAAGTCTTTTAATTGTATATTAAAAATCTTTTCATTCCTCACGTCCCTTCCTCCTTAATCCTCCTTCTGTATAAAATGCTGGTCATATAATTATAATTAAAATCACAGACTCAGGATCTCAACCCAGCAGGGAGCTGCAGGTCCAACACCTGTTACTGAACAGACTTTATTACATGCGCAGCGAGAGGCGATCTGTAGAGAAAGAGAGAGAAAGAGAGAGGGCTGTGGAGGGATTAAAGAGATGATTAGCTCTTTATCCTCCCAGTAAGATACATTTCTGGCACTTAATTCACCAGTGATATAAACCAATAAATACTCTCACTCACTCACTCACTCATCTTCTATAACCGCTTCATCCTGTATTCAGGGTCTCGGGGGCCTGCAGCCTATCCCAGGTGGCTTAGGGCACGAGGCAGGATACACCCTGGACAGGGCGCCAATCTATCGCAGGGCACACACACACACACACACACACACACATACACACACTCATTCACACACTATGGGCAATTTCGAGCCTGGCCGGAAATCAAACCCAGACCCTGGAGGTACAAGGCAACAGTGCTAACCACTATGTTGTACTAACCACTGTTTTTTATTGTTTCTACTTCATGACATTGTTTCTATTCTAATGAAAGAGCAGAAGATCATCACTGAAAGACAACAAGGAGCAAAAACTTTAACCAGCTCAAACCCCGAAAATGTCAAAATCTTGTGCATGATAATAAAATCATGTAGGAGAACGATCCACAACATGGCTGACGTTGTCGGTGTGTCATACGGAACAGTCCAGGCGATACTCACGTGGGATTTGAACATGTGCTGTGTCACTGCCTAGTACAGTATGTCACGGTGGAAGAACCCATCATCTAAATGACTGAAAAAGGCGAGGCAGGTCCCCAGGGGGCCCCAGACCGTCAATAGTGAAGTCTAGTGCCAGGTTTTAAGGCGTCTGAGGGAGGACGTCCAGTGAAAAAAAAAACAGAAAAAACTTCTGGATACCACCTCGAGTTAGCGTTTCCATAGTAACAGCTCATTCACTGTTTCGGACGTGTACAGCAGACGCTACATTAACAAAAGTGTTGACGTTTATAGCTGCGATTACACAAGTGAAAACAGGAACTCGTTTTGTGGACATTCAGTGTAAACTATACATAGAAAAAAAAAATTAACTTATTTGTCAGCAAGTAAAAGAATTATAATTATTGACAAATCTCTGTGGTGTAAAAGAAATAAAATATTTTCTATTCTTTTTTTTGGCTTTGGTAAATATTAAGAGGTGGCAAACCTATTACTTAGTACGTGGATTTAAAAGAAAATCTATTCTGAAAATCCTGTGGATCTGGCAACCCTGACCTTATGATGAAACTTATCAATACTGAAATTCTGTAATTTTAACTACAGTCACATTTCATATGAAATCTTTTAGAAAAAACACACACAGTGGAACCTTGGATTACGAGCATAATTCATTTCGGAAGCAGACTCGTATTCCAAAACACTCATAAACCAAATTTAATTTTCACATAAGTAATAATGGAAACTCAAATTATTAGTTGCACAGCCGAAAAAAAATAAATACATAAAAATATTAACACAAAAAATAAAACAAATTAACCTGCACTTTACCTTTAAGAAAAGTAAAAATAAATCCTGACAGATAAGTGTTTCCATTTGTGCGCGCAGGTGTGTGTGTGTGAACAAAAGTAAGCATCTCTCTCCCTTCTCGTCTTACACAGTTACCCTTCCTCCACTCTTTTCACACACACGCACGCACACAACCAAAACACCGTTTTATCGGAGAAATAACAAGAAATCTCTCTAATGACACTTGATTAAATGACACACTAACAGAATTACTGCTGTAAAGTAAAAATAAAACAAATTAACCTGCATTTTACCTTTGAAAAGAATCGCGACAGAGCAGTGTTTTTGTGTAGAGCTAAGAGAAAGGGCGTGTGTGTGTGTGTGTGTGTGTGTGTGTGGCACGGTGTCCAATGACATGCACACAGACAGACACAAAGAGCAGCTGATACAGAGAGAGAAAATGGATCTTTAACCTTTCTAATGAGACTTGCTTTTGCTTTACACACGCGCTGTACACAGATACTCGGTACTCGTCAACCAAGACTTGTTCATTTTTCAAGTCAAAATTCTCCTACTCGCAATCCGAGGTTCCACTGTATTCCACACAGATGTATAAGTCTGTACATTTTACCGTAGTTCGGGCAGCAGATTTTAAACCAGCAGACGGAGGACAGGGCGGTGAGATTACTGAGACTGCAGAGGCCAAAGAGCACGCCGCAGAACGCATAACTCAAACAAACTGATTCAGTGAAGAGCCATCTACAGAGAGAGAGAGAGAGAGAGGGAGAGAGAGAGAGAGAGGGAGAGAGAGGGAGAGAGAGAGAGAGAGAGAGAGAGTGAGAGAGAGAGAGGGAGAGAGAGAGAGGGAGAGACAGTCCTGATGTAGACATTATCAAAAACGGAAATTATGTAAAAGTGAAAATGAATGACGGGTTAAGGAGCAGTTTGTGTTTGTGCATCAGTTACAGACAACAATGAAAACGCTACACACTGAAAAGCACAACCTGTTTTATTTCTTTTATGCCATTTTTTTTCTTTAATTAAGAACAAACAGCACAATTTTGCTTAAAAATTTCTTTTATGCTGAAATTTTATCCGAATTTGATCAGAATTAAAAGCTGACTTTGAATCTGGTTTATAGATTAAATCACTATGTTGCAAATCCAACCTCAGCGCAGTCACAGGCCTAAACGAAGGGCGTGGCTTTAATCGACTGATGATGTCATTTATCAGGACAAGTCAAATGACGAGGAAACTGATATGGTGTTTCTCCAATTAAAATTCGTGCACAATTAATTTCTATGTTTATAATTAGGCTTGATTACATTTTTAGATTTACATTTTACATTTGCCTTGAGCAGAGATTTGCTGCGCTGGGAACATGTGGTCTAAACTCTTTATATGAAAATATTTATTATATATAGAAGATATTTTTATTTTATTTCATTCCAGAAAATGTGCTTAAAATGTTCCTAATTGAACTACAGCAACAACAAAAACACAGTTTGGACTGTTAATGAGATTCGCGAGTGTAAAACACTGATTCTCTCTCTCTCTTTCTCTCTCTCTCTCTCAGTTTATAAGCCTTGGAGATGAAGGGATGAGGAGTCTCTGCAGGAGAGAAAGATCACCTGTGAGAGAAAGCCGAGGAAATAGCGAAGGGGAAGAGAAAGACGGTCATGCCCAGGTCACTGATGGAGAGATTGACGATGAAAAACTCGGCTGGTTTAAGAGACTTCTTCTGGTAGGCCACCAACAGCAAGAGCGTGTTCCCTGTCAGAGAGAAGAAACCTGGAGGACAGAAGGTGGGTAGAAAAATAAGGAAAGTAGAATAAGAAGGAAAAAAAAGAAAGTAAGAAAAAATGCCAGTGGATAAATAAATAATCAAATGAGATATATAAACAGTATATTACACATGTAATAGTATATATCTATGTATGTGTGTGTGTGTGTTTGTTACCAAAGATGCTGTAGATCATCCCCAGAAGAAAGTCTTGCTCTTTAGATATGGTGGAAATAAAGGAGTTTTCAGAAGCATTTCCCATCTGCAGAGAGAGAGAGAGAGAGAGAGAGAGAGAGAATATCCAGTTATCGTTATCTCGTTTCCTTCTTCTTTTTAAGATGATGTCATCTCCAGTGCTCATTTTGCGGTCTGTAGCTGTAGTGTTTCCTCGTGGCTGAGCTGGAGGTATCCTGCGTTCCAAAATCACTGATCCTGCAGAAAAGCACTCGAGATAAACCTGACATTAGTGTAATCTTCTCATGATGCATTGGTTTACTGCTCTTTAGCTGAAGATAACACAGAGCTCCAACCTTAAACCCTTCTCCTGAGATCCTGAGTTTTCCCACCAGCACACAGTCTGATTCCTGAGTAAGTGGAAACACTCGGTAAGCTGTAGTGTTTCTGATTAAATCAGTCTTATCTGGAGTATTTATTAGCAATTAACCTCAGCGTGTAAATACTACATGGAAAAAAGCACAATACTGAGAGTAACACGTGTGTTTAAGTTTAAATTCAAATTTTATTTGTCACATACACAGTACAATACGCAGTGAAATGCTCACACCACCTCACCAGACCTCAAATTTATATATATAAATAAAATAAAAAAGTTAATAAGTCTATTCTCTTAATAAGATGTACAGTGCTGTGAAAAAGTAATTGACCCTCCCTGATTTGTTAAACAATTAAGATGAAACAAATTTTAATACACAAAAATTAAACGAATAAATGCAAAATGATTTTTTAAAATTATGATTTCATTTTTTATGGGAAGAAAGCTGTTCAAATCTGCCTGGTCCTATGGACCTTTGGCTAAACAACTGTAATCGAGCGTTTGCGATAACTGGCAGTCAATCGCTCTGGAGGAATTTTGGCCCGCTCTTCTTTGCAGAATTGTTGTATTGAAATAAATTAGAACAAATATTGAAAAAAAAAAATACACTCAGATACTCAGGGAGAGCTTATCACAGTCTAGGTACAGCTTAGCAAAAAGCCCGATCTCCCATATGAAGTTTAGTCTTAGGAGGTTTTAAAAGATGTACTGATGCAGAGCGGAGGTTGCCTGTGGACGTATGTGAGGTAATAAGTTCTTTGAGGTAGGCAGGGGCATCCCCATAAATACACTTTTGTAGGACTATTTTGCTGAATGAGGCAACTATTCAAAATTCACTCACTCACTCATCTTCTATACCGCTTTATCCTGTATTCAGGGTCACAGGGACCTGGAGCCTATCGCAGGAGACTTAGGGCACGAGACGGGGTACACCCTGGACAGGGCACACACACCCATTCATACACTACGGGCAATTTGGGAATGCCGATTAGCCTAACCTGGATATCTTTGGACTGTGGGAGGAAACCGGAATACCTGGAGGAAACCCACCAAGCACGGGGAGAACATGCAAACTCCATGCACACAGAGACGGGAATCGAGCCTGGCCTGGAATCAAAACTATTCAAAATTGTGAATTGAAATTGTACAAAAGAACAACAGGCTATTTTCCAATTATATAAATCAGATGTTAGCACTTAAATGTGTTTCTTTAAGAACAACTAAGGTAAACATACCCCAACACTGAGCTGCCACTACATTTTTCTTTATACATTACTTGGGTACACATGTGTATTTTTACTCTCCGCTGCAGCAGGTGGCAGTATGGACCTAGTTGGACACTCCTAAACCAGAGCAACTTAAAAATCTGCTTTGAAGTTTTTTATCACTAGACAGATCCTTACACTGGGTTACTAGATTACTAACTATAAGTAGCATCAGTCAAACACTGTTGGAATTGTATTTATTTTTTAGATTAACCCGTTAAACACAAAGAGAAGAAAAGAATGAAGTCAGTGTTTGTGCTACGCTTATTATTATTGACAATTTTCGTGACTGACACTCTTACGTGCCTTCCCTCTTTATCAGCTCTGGCTGTGTAGATCCGAGCATGAGATTAGTCTATGATGCACATGGAGATTTCGGAGAAGACAGATGGCTATGATGACGTCATGTTCTCGTCTTGTGTTCTCACTCATCAAAATGAATCAGACTTTGATGTGTTCTCTAAAATTTTTCAGGATCCCTTTAGTCCTTTAATCTTGTCTGTTCCAGTGATGCTGTGTCACGGCCGACTCTTTCTAACAAGCCTGAATATTTGTAAACTCTTTGTAAGACATTTCAAATCTACTGTAATGAGTTACTGTAATTTATAATATTATGTGTTTAAACAACCTTGGCTTTAAGTAATAACTACTCAGGTTTAATTATTGTACAAAAAGTTTGTGCATGTATACAACACAATGTAAAATTACAATCAACTGAGTAAAAAACTTTAGAAAAGAGATTTAACTAAACAAAAATCTCAAAAATCCAGAATATGCAAAACTCACATTATAAAATTCAAACTAACAGGGAACAAATGCAGCGTTGGTACTGAATAACAGTCTAGAACTGTACACAGGATGTGATTTGAAATATTTGCAAAAATACTGTAAGTATAAGATGGAGGGAGGAATAATTTTTTTCTGAAATAGAAATGTGTCCATTTTCATTGTTCCTTCTGTGGTATTAAAGTAAATCAAACTGAAATAAGACACTTATGATTCATTTAAACATGAATTTACTGAAGGTGACTCAATAACATTTCAAGATAATACCTTACAAAATTAATCTTTATTGTTAAATAAATATTTCTTTTGATTGTAAAAAAAAAAGATAAAAACAAGAGAGATAATGAGTTTATCTGATGATCCCTGAGTTACAGGAATCATATTTTCTTACTTTACATCAGGACTAAGTCTTTAGATTACTTTTTGGTGCATACAGTATAATGTAACTCAGACTGCATATAGAAAATCTTAATGATAATGAACAACATGGATGCTGTAGAATTTCTCCACTTCTGCTTCTAAAGGCAGGAGAGAAAAAGGGAATGTGATAAAGGATTTTTTAATAATTATTTTACCATTACACCATAAACACCCCCCAGGCTATAATAATACATTAAACACTTACTGAAATCACAGACTACATCAAAGTAAATCATCAGAAACAGATCAGTGGAAATTCGACCAATATTGATAAATATTTCATAAACATGGCTATACTTTAGAAGTCAGAGTGATTATATAATAATGAGTTAAAGTTGTGGTTTGTAATTAAATGTTAGAAGAAAAGGCAAGGCATATAATAAATAATAAATAAATAAAAAATATTAATAAAACACTAACACTGATTATCAGTTATAACCCAGTAAACTGGTGACAGGATCAGGGGCACCCAAGGCCTACCCATGCCCACAGGGATCAAAAGGCCAGCCCATCCGGTCCAATCCCACAGAAAAGCCAACACAACACAAAAAGTAAATTCTGTCCAGTAAATTCTGTTGTGTTGTAATGTTATGGCTATTTGGTGTGTGTAATATACTGTATACATACTGTAAAGATAAAGATGCAGTATACGTATATACAGCAAGTGTTAAATTAAAATATATTCAAAGCCACACAGATTTCCAGAGTCATTATATCCTTTTCAGTGTTTTAAAAGAAAAGTCCCTCTCCGCTTTGATCTATTTGCATTTATGAATAAAACATTTCCCCTCGCAAAGTTAAAAGATTCTACATAAAAGCCTTATCATTATTTATGTCACGTTTATCATAGAGCATATCTTTAAATTCCATTTTGTCCTCAGAAAAGTATTAAATTCTTTACATCCAACCAAAATACATTCAACATTACATCAACAGAGACAAGAGGAAGAATCAACATCCATCAGCTGGTTCATAGCATGTATCAAATGAATACAAGATATATCCTTGACTTTGTTGTTATTAGGTCAAACATTTCCATTTAGTTGTTTAATAAGTAAGTTCATATAACGTAATATTACAACAACAAAAAAAAAAACTCCCCCCAAAAACATTGAATTTCAGTAAAAGTTCAGTTTTTCCCCTATTTACTGTTACTACTACACGTTATTGCCTGTTATTAAAACATGGACAAAATGTTCAAAAGTGTTCAATAGCGTATTGTGCACCATGATAAAGTAAATGATAAAATACCACGGCCAAATATTTTTAATCCATGTTTTTATAAGGCATGCAGTAACCATACCATGACCCAGTCACATGACCTCACTTACGGTCTCATGCTAGTTGTGTACAGTAGCATCACTGGGAGGACTGGACCCTAAGGCGCTCTATGGAGGACGAGGAACATAGAGCTATTCTGCTTCGTACGTTATCAGAATGCCAGATAAATCAGATAAACTTATAACCCACTGCATAACATCTTGCAGATTTCGCTGGAAATTTTGCTGAAACCTTGCAACCACCCCTGGGTCATGACATAACCTTGAACGCAGCTGAGTAAATAAACCTGCTTAAGACCGGAGTTGCCAGACTCGATACATGCATGATGTCGACCCTCAGCTGCTCATTACAAGGTAACATTAAATCTTCACGAGTCATTTCATGACTGTGTGATGCATTAATGCAGTTTGATAGTCTCTTCTGGAGACTTAAATGATTTTGACAAATGGCTGCAATATAACAAAGAGCAAAAAATTTAAGGGGGTCTGTATACTTTCCGTATCCACCTGTAAATAAAATTGAACTGAAATTTTATTAAATACTGCTGACCACGTGAACTGTTCCTACATGCTGTATAATCAAAACCATTAATAGATCCGATTGGATTGGATAAATTGGATACTATATCAGCTTCCTATGGCTTACACAGAAGTCCATGACACATCGATTTGCAATTTCAAGATTCAAGATTCAAAGAACTTTATTAATCCCAAAGGGAAATTGCTTCTTTTTTTTTTTTTTTTTTTTTACATGTGCGCAGATTACTTACTTCACTGACACGACACAATGTGTCCAAATACAAAATGTAGGTCTGGGAGTTCAACATGCCATGGAGTCCCACAGGGTTCAGTACTGAGTCCACTTCTTTTCTTAATCTACCTCCTCTTCTTGATAAAATCATTTAACTTTAAAATATTTATTATTTTATTTTTATACTGATCTTTTTTTTTGTCTACTAAACCCACCTACAACTAAATTAGGGAGAAAATCAGGGAAAAAAATCTAAGAAAAAAAAAATGCAAAGGCAAGCAAAACTGCGGTACTACTTGTGGGCTCTGAGTAAACTCCTAATAAAAATATTTTTGGCTAAAAGGAACCTTCTCCATTGCTGGATCCAACATAAATGTCTCAAAAATAACTTAAAAAAAAATTCTGCTGGATTTACAGAAACTTTGCCCTAATGAAGCACAGTATCAAAGGTCTTGACAATGCTTTGGTCACATCATCGTCACAACTGTAATCCTGGCTGTATTATTATTATTATTATTATTATTATTACTACTACTATTATTATTATTACAATTATTGTTGTTGTTGTTATTAGATCCAGTTATGAGCATGTCATCTGAGCAATTTTATTATTAAAGATGTTAATACTGTGTGTGTGAGAGCCTGAATTATTCAACCTGCAGACAAGGAGCCCCAGACACCATTAATGCTGACATTGTTTTAAAACATCACAAGAGCAGACGAGGGTCACGGTCATACTGGCGCTGAGTGTACCCGACACAGCGAGGGCTGAAATTAAATTAGCGCTTCAAGAACAAACAGAAAGCAAGCATTGAGTTCACAGCAAAAAAAAAAAAAAAAACGTCAGGGGCGGAGCTATGGAGAAATCTTCAGTTTACTTAATCAGTGAGAAGATCAGGGCAAGTTTGCATTGATTATATAAAGGTTAAAGTGGCTTTAATTATATCTCATGAACTCACTGTATTACACTATACTGTAGCTTCAATATATCTTGTGGCAGGAATCTATTCAATACTTTACCGCTGTGGCTTTACTGTAGTATCTCATGACCTAAATGTATTACTTTGTAGCTTTACTATATGAGTTTATAGTGGCTTCAATTTATTATCCAGTGACCTTACAGTAATATAGTTGGTGACCTAATTGTATTCTATTATCTTGATTTAAAGAAGAAAAAAACAAAGGCTTTGAAGCAAAACACACACACACGCTCTTTAATGATCTTGAGGAGGGTTGTACTGTATGTCGGTGTCAGATCTAAGAGCATATCAGTGTTCGACATCCTCATGACTGATTCATGAACACATTGCTGGCATTCTCTCATTCATCAGAGAGCGATATAAATCTAAAAGTGGAGCATTAGTCAAGTTTTACTTCTCACATTAAACTCTTGCTTCATCAGCTAAGGAGACTTCATTCAGCATCTTTGACAAAATGTAAAGAGTAGATTTGATTACTGCCACCTGTTTTTACACATCTGGATTATCCTAATCTTCCAAACCAAATGTCTTAAATGATTTGTAAAGAAGAAGCTTCACAATAAGATGGTTTATTATGATTTATATGCAAGTATGTAAAATAAAATGTGTTAATATGCTTTGCAGAAGATTAAAATCTTTAATATGAGCAAAATGGCAGATGAAAAAAATCATTTGAATGTTAAACTCAATGCAGATGCAATTTGGGGCATTTGAAGAAAGAAAGAAAAGCACCAAGCTATAACATGGATTTGCAAAAAGAATTTAAGATTTTTGCATCTGTAATGTTAACTGTGTGTATATAAATACAGTATACTGTATATTGCAGCTGTTAAGTCTCAATTTTTTCCTAATCACTTCACTTCTCTGAACTTACAGGTGCATCTCTATCCTTTCTTGGTTAACCCACAATGTGAGGAAAGTTCCTGGTATTCAGTCGGTTATTAAACTCATCTGTGTGTAGAGCTACGCACACAATGGCAAAATCTTGAAACTTTTAAAAGGCCCCATAAGAGCGAGTTCTGTTCCGAGAGCTTGTTCATAAGTCCAATTTGTTCATACTATAAGTCCAACAAACATTGTCTAGGTACTAAAATACTAACACCATTGGCTACACACAGTATATTACCGTATAGTGTTGTTTAGAGTCGCGCCGATGGTTCAACAACTTGTGTTTAAAAAAAAACACACACACAAAAAAAAAAGCAATTTCTGCCATCTTTCCACCTCGCTCCATTCTCTCAATTATTTGCACTTTTGGCTCTATCATTATTGATCAACAGTACCAGCTTCATCACCGCTGCTTTTACGATCGCTTCCAGACATCCTGGGGTGCAGTGAAACCAATCAAAAGTCCTGGTTTAAATTTTTATTACTACTGTTGAATTGTTATTACCTGTTATCAGGGCCTGTGAGTTACAGGGAAGTACAGTGGATACTACTGAACATAACCAACACACACCGTGAACCTTAATATGACCCTTAATATGAAATATGTTCTCAAGGAACAAATAAACATACACAGAGTAACAGGTACCACATAGCAAAGGACAACAAGCTAAACCATGTGTGCTGTGTGACTTAAATACTAGCCCTCGTTAAAACCTGAATCAGGTGCTAACAGTCATGTGACGTGAATATCATGATCTGGTGAGGTGCAGTGGCTGATGGGTAATGTAGTTCAGCATCCATCATACTAATAATACAGGGTCTAAACTGCAAAAAGTCAAGTCAAGTTAAATTTATTTATTGAACTCAATTTGGCCAAAGTGCTATACGATGAAAAAAATAAAAAAAACAAAAAAACAACAACAACCAGGATTAAACAACAAGAATGAAAGCAGCTAAAATTAAACTTAACTATGCACTGTTAAAAATTAATTTAGTAAAGTGTAAAGTGAAGTGTAAAGTAAAAGTAAAGTGACAGTTAATAAAAAACATAATTTAAATGAAATCATATACTGTATGTACAATTTAATTAAAATAAGCAATCAATAAAAAGAAATAAAAAGTTAAATAAAAAAGTCAAACATGAGCAGGATACTAATGTGCATTTCTTAAAATATGATCACAACAAACTATATACAACATTATTAAGTCTATTTTAAGACAGATGTAATAATTGTTTGGGTGTACATTTCTTGTTAAATAAAAAAAAATCATTTTCAGGAGCTTTTAATTTCTTTTTTAGTAAGTATGCTTAAAATTTTACACCTAAAATCTGTCTAGAAATAGACTTAATGTATATAAATAAAGGAAAGGTTTTGTCTGTACATTGGGTCAGAACTTGTTTGTTCAATGGTATCTTTACTTTTTATACATTGGAGGACCAGAAACCAGTCTCAGAAAAATTTCTGTGTTTCCAGCAAGATTTTGTCGCAGCATCAGACAAAACTGTCTGGACAGAATTGACTGAATCTCCTGCAGTCCTTAGATCTCTGCCTGAAGTGAATCTAAATGTGGAGTAAAAGTGATGTTATGAACAGTTATGTGTGGGATTTAATAATCTACTGTAAAATAATCTACTAATGCGCTACTGTCTCAATGTAAACACACACCTGCACCAATAGATATTAATTAGAAAAGATAAAGTGAATATTTTTAAGATACTCAACCTTACAGAATGGGATTTCTTTGGATCAATAAGTTAGACAGAGAGTTCTGATGTACCACTTGTATTTGACTAGATGTACAGCATGATGTTATCAGTTAGCAAGAAGATATCACTGTCTGCAGTGTTAATAAACGTGTGGTATGGTTCCTGTTGGTTGATGTAAGTTTATTGGAAAATATGACAAAATATGGAATCTGTTGTGTGGTTTTTGTTGTTGCTGAACTACACAGCTGTCAGTTTGGTCCCGACAGAATTAAAGGCAGGTATGCATTGTTTTTCTTGTTTCTTGTAGTAGAAATTAATACATTTTGAAGAAATGGCAGACCTTATGGTGGAAGACGGAGGATAAAAGGCAAAGCAGTAAGCTCCTCTAGATATTTCTCAGTATAAAAAGAGCAGTCTAAAGAAAATAAAGTTTCAAATTTGGCAAAAACCCATGAAAACCACAGGATTTTAGCTGCTGACTGATAAACAAGAGGATTCACTGTTTCAGCCTGTTTGCTAACGTCACTCGCATTTAGAACTATCCTGACTATGCTGTTCCACACATACACACACACACTTAAATGCTAAGCTTAATATGTTCTGATAATTAAAAGTGCGCCACAGGGTTCGCTCCAGTCCTGTAATTTATGGTCTAGACAAACACTTTTATAAAGAACCAAAGAAATACAAATGATTTATACTACAGCTTCCAGTCAGAGGATAAATACCAGAGGACTAACATAGAATAGACCTCCTGTTTTTAACTGATTTTATTTTGATTTTATTTCCATACAGAAAAAGTTTAGTGGTTTCATTTAATATCTAAATCAACATAATTTGCAGGATTGTAAAGTTAATAAAACCCAATAAACAGCGGTTTCCTGCTGTTTTAGCAAAATAATCAATGTCAGAGTGGTGTGATGAAGCAGAGATACTGTTATAACCCTTAAGCTGTTTATGTTTCTAAAACAGCAAGTGTTTTATTCCTGTTGCATTCAGGGCTGAATGTGGTTTTAAAGTCTTACCGGTAATATGGAGCCAAACAGTAAGGAGAATAAACCATGGAGGTGATGGACAGACTGTAAATCTCAAGTTTCTCTTCATGCCTAAACTTACATACAGCTTACGCTATACAGAAGTTCCGTCATTTTGTCCTACCATGTCAGTAGCAAAAATGGACATTTATATCAGTCTTTGCTACTTTATTAACCATTCTTACCTATATTTTAGAATAACGATAGCACTGCAAAAATATAATACAGGTTTTTTTTGTGGTAATTTTTTTCGGACCTACTGGTAGCACTTTCTGATGAGTGGTTTTTATTGTTACCTTAATATAATCCCTGTTGTTTTAACAGTAGCATCCTCTGACATGATCTTTTTAACATAATCTGTCAATTTACAGCAATGTCAACATTTGAAAAAAATCACCCTGAAAATCAAATCAAATGTAGAACAAAACCTTACAAATGATTAAAAATAAACCCTTTTGGTACTAACCATCTAAAAAGGATTTTTGTAACTGCTGTTCGCTGTTTCCCCAGCAGTCATGGACTTCTAAGATGCTAGCCTTAGCTGCTAAAATTAAACTAAAACTGGTGGAAGAGGAGGCTGACAATGCTTTACACCAGACCTTTGAATATTAAACTGGTTTTTAATATTTCACATGGTCTTCAACCCTTTTTTTTTGTAATGAAAGATGTGTACAAGAAAACAACACTTTCTTTCCCTGTTCCAATTTTGTGCTCGTGATTCATTACAAAATCACAATCACAGCATGAGTTTATGAGCTTTTTTTTTTTTCTTATTACAAATCAACTAACATAATATGATAATAAAGTAGTATATGGCCATAAACACAATTGCAGGCTGATTTATCCATTCTGATGAAAACTGTAGGAGGTGGACTTATAGCGTTTAGCAAAATCATAAAAATTCTAAATTGATAAAAACAGCTTTTTTTATATTTTTATACCCTTGTGACTCAAAGAAACTATTAAATATTCTTCATTAGTTTGTAGCACATTTTGCAAAAACAAAATCTTCTCAAAAATGGCAAATGAATTTGTCTCCTTTTGCAGTCCATCACATGGTGTATGTTTTGCACGGATACTACAGTTTTAAATATGAGCCTAGATCCTTAAAAATGTTGTGAGAAAAACTAAAACTTTACAGTAATTCATTAAAACCAGATAGAATAAATCTATACTGCATTTACGGATGCTGATAATAATTTAAATAAATAATATGGTAAATTGTTATAATGTAACAATGTAATGTAAATTGTAATGTAACCCCCCCCCCCGCCCCATATTTTATCATTAAAAATAATAAAAATTTAGTATGACTCCCGCACCCTCGTAATCCCAGAGAGTCCAGATGGATGGAAGGCTAAGAATCGGAGGTTCCTACCTTACATGGAGAGGGCGGCAGGCATTACGCAGGCAAGCCGAAGGAAGGAAAAGAGTCCCGGATCATTTCAGAGGAACGAGGGAGAGCAGGAGATGAGTGGATTCGGTGATGAGAAAAGACATGTGATTAAAATGAGACGTCTTCCTCTTAAAGACTCTGTCCGCACCCTCTAGCTGCTCAGCACTCATCTGTCTCCTCCTTCCCTCTCTCTACCTCTCTCTATTTTTCTCTCTCCCTTTTACTTTAATCAGATGAATTCTCTCAATTTCTCTTGTAAAAAACAAAATGTTTAGTTTTCTGCTCAACGCTTTTTACAATTTCTTCTTCAGCACATGAAACTCATGGGAGTAATAGAGAGAATAAGAATAAGTGATTAAAATGTGCAAAATACAGAGAAAAAAAATATAATGCATAAAATGATGGATGGATGGATAAAATGTTAAACATAATGACTGGATAGGTAGATGAATAAAGAAAGATAAATTGATGGTTCTAGAAAAAATAATGAATAAATAAGTTAGTTGATAAATAGATTGAACGTATTGATTAAGTAATAGACAAACAGGTACGGATGAGCAGATGGATAAAGGTGAAGATATGATGAATAGATTGAACGTTACTTAGATTAATGGATGGATTAATCGATTGAATGCCAGATAGATAGACAGAAGGATGGTTGTGGACACATCTTATTAAATTAAAGCAGCTCTCATTTTCAGCACTAACCTCTGATACTAATGTATAATTCACATACATATTGATAAGAGACACATGCATCTGCTTACCTTATGAGTTTTTAGATCTAATAAACTGTAACACTGTCTAAGAAGAAAGCATTTTAAACCACCACCACCACCATCCTCATCATCATCATCATCGTCAGTGAGCGATTTTTAGACTGTAAAAAAAAACGTTTTCTTCCTTCTATTCTTTTGTACGCGTCTCTCTCCTCCCTGAGGTTAAAACTGGTTAGAAACAGCCTGCTAAAATTACACACAGAATCGTCCTTTTATTCTCTCTTCATACGTACTTTACATCTTCTCTTTTCATTTTTGCAATTTAAATGAACTTTGTGAGCAGATGAGCGTTAACCCCGCTGCCTCTGTTAATTAAAACCACCTTTGATGTTCTCAAGTCAGACGAATAAAACGACTACAACTGAAAATAAATAAAGAAAGAAAGAAAGAAAGAAAGAATTAAAAAAATATATATATTATTAATTTTTCTTCAATCTTTTATCAGAAAGAAAGATAGAAAGAAAATTTTATTTAGTGATAATGTCAATGAAAAGGAGACAAACATGCAACCATTGGGAATCTGTCACATGATGTGTTTCCTCTAGTTTTAGTGGTTTTAGACACGCACACACACACACACACACACACACACACACACACACACACACACACACAGATGGTCACATGGTTCAATTTCTGACCTGTAACATCATGTTACTAACTGAAAATCATGAAGAAAAAAAATGGTGTTGTGGTGACATCAAAGATATTCTATTACATTATGTCATGGTAAAAAGGAAATAATTTACGACATAGAGAGAGAGAGAGTTTAGGATAAATAGAGAAGAATCCAAGAAAATGCACGAAAGGAAAAAGTAATTAAAATAAAAAAAGAAAGAAACAAAAGGACACGAAAGATAGCTAAAGAGAAATCCTAGAATGTTAAAGTGAGACAGAGAGACAAAGAGTGAATCATCTGCCTCCATCTAACCCTATCCTCTGCATCCTCTTCTCTCACACCAACTAACTTCATGTCCTCTCTCACTGCATCCATAAATCTCCTCTTTGGTCTTCCTCTAGACCTCCTGCCTGGCAGTTCCAACCTCAGCATCCTTCTACTGATATATTCACACTCTCTCCTCCTCACTTTATCTCCAAAGCATCTAACGTGGGTTGTCCCTCTGATAAACTCATTCTTAATCCTATCCATCCTCATCACTCCCAAGAAGAACCTCAACATCTTCAGCTCTGCTACCTCCAACTCTGCCTCCTGACTTTTCTTCAGTGCCACTGTCTCTAAGCCGTAGAGCATCGCTGGTCTCACCACTGTCCTGTACACCTTTCCTTTCATTCTCGCTGATACTCTTTTATCGCACAACACACCTGGCACTTTTCTCCACCCATTCCAACCTGTTTGTACCCGCCTCTTCACCTCTTTTCCACACTCTCCGTTGCTCTGGACCGTTGACCCTAAGTACTTAAAGTCCTGCACCTTCTTTACCTCTGCTCCCTGTATCCTCACTGTTCCTCTTGGGTTCCTCTCATTCACACACATGTATTCTGTCTTGCTGCGGGTAACCTTCATTCCTCTGCTTTCCAGAGCATACCTCCACCTCTCCAAATTTTCTTTTCCCTGCTCTTGCTACAAAGCACAATGTCATCTGCAAACATCATAGTCCATGGGGACTCCTGTCTAACCTCATCTGTCATCCTGTCCATTACCAGAGCAAACAAAAAGGGGCTCAGACCCGATCCTTGATGCAGACCCACCTCCACCTTGAACTCTTCTGTCACACCTACAGCACATCTTACCACTGTCTTACAGCTCTCATACATGTCCTGCACCACTCTAACATACTTCTCTGCCACTCCAGACTTCCTCATACAATACCACAGCTCCTCTCTCGGCACCCTGTCATACGCTTTCTCTAAATCTAAAAAGACACAATGCAACTCCCTGTTACCTTCTCTGTACTTCTCCGCCAGCATCCTCAAAGCAAATACTGCATCTGATGTACTCTTTCTAGGCATAAAACCATATTGCTGCTCACAAATTCTCACCTCTGCCCTTAACCTAGCTTCCACTACTCTTTCCCACAGCTTCATTGTCTGGCTCATTAGCTTTATACCTCTATAATTGCCACAGCTTTGCACATCTCCCTTGTCCTTAAAAATCGGCACCAATACACTTCTCCTCCATTCTTCTGGAATCCTCTTACTCTCCAAGATCTTATTAAACAAACTAGTCAGAAACTCTACTGCCACCTTTCCCAGGCACTTCCATACCTCCACAGGTACCAACAGCCTTTCCAATCTTCATCCTCTTCAACGCCCTTCTCACCTCACTTTTGCTAATATGTGCTTCTTTCTGCTCCACAACAGTTACCTCTTCTACTCTTTGTTCTCTTTCGTTTTCCTCATTCATCAACTCCTTAAAGTACTCCTTCCATCTTTCCATCACCCTACTGGCATCGGTCAGTACATTTCCATCTCTATCTTTAATTACTCTAACCTGCTGCATCTAACCTTCCCATCTCTATCTCTCTACCTCGCCAACCTGTACAGATCCACCTCTCCCTCCTTACTGTCTAGCCTAGCATACAAGTCCTCATATGCTCTTTGTTTGGCCCTTGCCACCTCTACCTTCACCTTACGCTGCATCTCCCTGTACTCTTGTCTACCCTCTTCAGTCCTCTCTGTGTCCCACTTCTTCTTAGCTAGCCTCTTTCCCTGTATACACTCCTGGACTTCCTCATTCCACCACTGAGTCTCCTTGTCCACTTTTGCCTTACCTGATGATACACCGAGTACCCTCCTACCTGTCTCCCTGATCACATTGGCTGTAGTTGTCCAGTCAACTGAAAGCACCTCCTGACCACCCCGAGCCTGTCTCAACTCCTCCCTGAAGACTACACAACATTCTTCCTTTCTCAACGTCCACCACTTTGTCCTTCGCTCTGCCTTTGTCCTCTTCACCTTCCTCACCACCAGGGTTATTTTACACACCGCCATTCTGTGTTTTCTGGCTACACTCTCCCCTACCAACACTAATCTCTTTCAGATTACAATGTCGACACAAGATGTAGTCCACCTGCTTCTGCCTCCACTCTTATATGTCACCCTATGTTCCTGCCTCTTCTGGAAGAAAATATTTACTACTGCCATTTCCATCGTCTTTGCAAAGTCCACCACCATCTGTCCTTCTACATTCCTGACCAAATGGAATTAAATGAGGGGGTATTAACTTTTAACCATGACTGTAACAAATAAAACACAAGAGATATAAATAATTAAAAGAGAGTTAATAAGAAAGAATTTTGAAAAAGAAAGAAAGAAAGAAATGAACTAAATCAGCGCCGCTAGCAACCAATTATTAGCCTCCTCTTATAAAACACAGTAACAACGAATAAATTCTCCTGAGTGACATCCTGACTCGGGCTACATCTCAAGTCACATGGCATGTCTCTATTCGTCTGATCCTCACAGCCCTGAGCGATAACAAATCCACATTTAAAGTAAAAGAGAGCTCTGAGAGAGTGTTAAAGACGTCGCCGCAGGGCCGAAACTGAAGACAAGACAACGTTTCACCAGAAAGAACAGGGATTTACCAAAACACACACACCGCTGTGTCCCACTGAGAGCTGTTACCAAAAAGAAAAAAAAAAAGAAAAACAGATAGAGTTAATGGAGCCGATATTCGGAATAAGTGGAAATATTAAGTAAATCTTATTTATGTTATCTAAGGACTGTCCAGCACCTCTAGGGTTTATACAACAGTTCCACAAACACTATAAATTATCAACAGATTATGATTTGTTTCTTGTTATTTAACCAGTTATTTAGCTCCGCCCACACATAGCTAACCGTGACTGACAGTTAGTGTAATTAACAGGAGGTGAGTGTGGTGTTAAACTCTGTAGATAAAAGGTGAGGAGAATAAACCATGGAGGTGGTGGACAGTCCCGAGAAACTCACCAGATCTACTTTATATTTACACTTATTACACTTTAGAGTATCAGTTAACTTCCTGGTTCTGCAGTCGAATCTCAAATAGCATTAAATGCAAAGCTAGTGCACTATGTAGGGTGTACAATCCTTTGTTCCATACACCAAGTAGTGCCCTTGATCAGGGGTTAGAGAAGGATTTGGGATTCAGCCTTGTGTTAGAAGCTAGTTAGCTTTGTAGCTTAGCATGAGCTGTAAACAGAAGGACTTAGAAGTGATTAGTGCAGAGACGGCGTGTTGTTTAAGACGCCATAACGTTATCAGATGTGTGTTCTTACTGAAAGTGCTTCTGTGTCTGGGTGTGAATGTGGGTTTAGTCAGACAGCTGCTCTCTCCTCAGTACTGCGGACCGTACAGACCTACTCTCACCCACGCTGAGACACACAGTTAGTGTCATTAACCACTGGACAACACCTGGGTCACGCCCACTCATACAGTCATACATAATGTTACATGTCACAGTGCTGTTA
Organism: Clarias gariepinus; assembly: GCF_024256425.1. Lineage (NCBI taxonomy): Eukaryota > Metazoa > Chordata > Actinopteri > Siluriformes > Clariidae > Clarias > Clarias gariepinus. Next base: position 1,350,067 of record NC_071121.1, read on the forward strand.
TGCTCTATTATCAGCACTTGTTTAAAAAAAACTGTCTGGAGTTTTTTTATATTTAAGACTCAGCAGGAACATAATGCTTTTATGCTGCTAATTCTACTTTGGAAAGGTGATACATGAAGGTCTTCTCTTTTGCAATAAAATTTTTTTAAGTGCTTTATCGCGATTTAACATAGCGCTGCCACTGAACTCCTTCCATAAACGCATTTGTCCTTACAGAAAATCTGTTTATTATTAATGGAGCGTCTCCTGGACACGTCCATGTGTATTAGCTGTTACTATAGAAATCCTAACATACAGTATTACAACGCTAGGATATTATGGTTTGCTATTATTGAGTGTGACACATTCTCATGAAGTGGAAAAAATCCTATAGGTAGGTTATATTTCTTATGAATGATTACCGGAAAATGAAACACTGTACTGTATTACTGATGAGTGAAAAGTGGATGATAAAAAGTTATGAACTCAATCAACTGCAATCAGAGTTACTGTTTATGTGATAGTAGGTCATCATTTTGACGTAAAAAAAAAAATCACACTTGCATGAAGATAACATTGAAGATAAAGTTGTCAAAGTTAAAAAGTCGGTTGCAATTGTAAAAAACACAACAACAGTATAGCGAGTAATTATCTCTCAAATGTGACCTTTTTTTAAACCATTTTTTTCTTTCTTATGTCTTAATCCTTTTGTTTCGATACTTCAAATCCAGCTTCACTACATCACAACATGCTCTGAACAGTCACATTTGATAACACAAGAACTGAGAAATGTTACCTTTATTACAAATCCAATCACGACAATATGGACTTATTTTAACAAGCTGAAGCGTGAAGAGATGCGCCAGAATCTCAGCCTGATGTGCTAAGTGCGCTGCCTCGGGCTAATCCTCTCACAACGCGAAAATCTATTTGTTAGCATTAACATTAACCCTGACATCACCGAATGTCTTCTTAAAAGGCTATAAAATTAATGAATGTACACACCGGTGATTGTTTAAGTCTCTGGGATTTTTAAGATGAAGAACACGTGTGATAAACTGAGCCGCTTTAGGAGCCGGAAAGAAATAGAACAAACCTGCTCTAGGTTTTATTCCCAGGACTGGTGATGTCTTTCAACTGAATGAGTGAAATGGAATGGAGGTGTCGAAAAAAGGAAGAAATGAAAATGGGCATGTCAGTGAAAAAGAGTCTTTAATCTCACTCTCTTGACAAGGTTTTTACTAAGTAACAGAATTAGCACAGGGACCAGGGGTAGCTCAGTGGTTAAGGCATCGGACTACGGTTTGGAAGATCCCAGGTTCACAACCAACAAGTTGCCACTGTTGGCCCCTTGAGCAAGGCCCTCAATTGCTCAGATGTATAATGAGATTTAAAAAATTTTAAGTCACTCTGGATAAGGGCATCTGCCAAATGCTTAGATGTAGCACAGAACTGCAAAAGCAAAAAATGCAGATAGCTAGCATGTATGCTAAAGTAATGCTAATAATTTAATTTAAAAGCTATTTAAGTACTTTCGATCTGTGCATCATTTGTGAAACAGAGCTGTAGGTTCAAATTCACGATCTTACAATCTGACGGAAAATCGAAAAAAAGTGAAATATCAGTGGACTTGTTCAGTGACATTAAAAACAAATAATTTCAAATATTTTAACGATTGTATGTATAGTTTATATATATAAAACATGCCCTGGGCTCATTTTAAAGAAATTTATCTATGTTTAAAATAACTTTTAGTTTTTTCTTTATGCACAGATTTATAAACATAGCATTAGATTAATAATTAAATCATTTAGTCATGAAATATTCAATTTCCCCTGCAGTAGATGTGAATGTTCACACTAACACACACGGTATAGATTAGCCTATTAGCATTCCAGCTCTTATTTGGCATGCGGAGTGTGTTTTCATGGACAAATGAAGCAAAAAGCACCATGTCCTCAGGCTGTGTGTTCTCTCACCTTCTTGCTTTTTTAATTCTCTCTGAATGCATTAACCTTCTTTTAACACACACACACTCTCTCTGTTTGCTACTCGCTGATTCTGCTACAAATTCATTCCTGCTGTTGCTCTGAATCTCCAGTTATTAGTCTATGTTCTCTGTTGTTTTTTATTTTAATAGGCTTGGCTTGCAAATCCATCCATCCATCCGCACACTTTCATTCACTAATCAACACATTCACATATCCATCCACTTACTAATTTAACCATCCATTTACCAACAAACATGACTTAATTTCATTCATTTATAAATCCTTTATCACTCCATTTACTCACCCACTTATCTATTCATCCTATTCAACTGAATTCATTCATTCAAGCAACAAATCCATTCATCATCCGATCTAGATCCATGTGGATTTGTTCTTCCATCCCTCCGTGCCAATCTTGTCATACATCTTTCTATTAATCAAACCCAATCAATATATTATTTATCTATGCATTCTCTTATTTCAACACAGATCCATTAAATCTTTAATTTATCAACCCACCAATCCATCTTCCAACAAGCACATCAATTCAACTCATCCATCCATCCATCCATCCATCCATCCATGAATCCATTTAATCTGCCGAATATCTGTCTTGTATTAATTAGTTTCCTCATTCATTTATTGTGCATCTATCTATTAATCTACAAATCCAACTATCAATTAAAACACCCAGCCATTCTTTTATTTCCCAGTCACCAAATTCACACATCCATCCATCACTAGATAGATAGATAGATAGATAGATAGATAGATAGATAGATAGATAGATATTCATCCCCATGGGGAAATTCAAAAGATTCAGCAGTCCACAGATTTACATCTAGAACAATCCTATAAAAAAGGTAAAAGCTCCGGTGCATATTATTGTGCAAAGTCAGTGGATTTGTGCATAATGTGCAAAAAGTTTGTGTTTAGTGAGAATGTTATGCTATGGCCTGACCACCCCCGACCTCACACCCATTCCCACATGTCTCATGGCTTGGGGAAGGAATGACCTCCTCAGCCTGTCAGTGGAGCAGGGCAGTGACAGCAGCCTGTTGCTGAAGATGTTCCTCTGTCTGGACATTGTGTTGTGCAGTGGATGTGATGGATTGTCCGTGATTGACAGGAGCGGGTTCAGTGCCTGGCGCTCTACCACAGATGTTGGGCTTTCCAGCTCTGTACCCACCACTAAGCCTGCCTTCCTCACCAGCTTTTCCATGCGTGTGGTGTCCTTCTACTTGATGCTGGCTCCACAGCACACTGCTGCATAGAAGAGCGCACTCGCCACCACAGTCTGGTAAAACATTGTCATCAGTTTTTTGCAGATGTTAAAAGATGCCAACCTTCTGAGGAAGTACAAGTGGGTCTGTCCTTTCTTATACAGAGCATTTGTGTTAGCAGTCCAGTCCAGTTTGTCATCCAGCTGCATCCCCAGGTATTTGTATGCCCCCACAAGCTCCACACAGTCATCCTTGATAGTTACAGGTTCTGGTTGAGGCCTGGGTCTCCTGGCCACCACCGTCTCCCAGGTCTTAATGGTGTTAAGGTGCAGGTTGTTCAGGATAAACTATGCAAGTCCTGGATGAGTTTTCTGTGTCATTAGTTTTCCACGATCACAGTGTCATCTGCAAACTTTTGTACATGGCAGGACTCTGAGTTGTACTGGAGGTCTGACGTGTACAGGGTGAACAGGACAGGAGAAAGCACAGACCCTCGCGGCGCTCGTGTACTGCTGATGACTGTGTCAGACCTGCAGTCCCCCAGCCGCACATACTGAGGCCTGTCTGGAAAGTAGTCTGGATGGGTCACTAATCGACCCATCTAGTGATCCATTTACCAACATATACCAAAAATCATTTCACATCATCCATTAATCTGAATAATTTTCCAATTGTTCAATTTGGACAGATTAGCATTTGTCCTTTCTGACTTAATTCGCACGCTTACTGTAAACTGTGGGACAGATTTGTCTTCTCCAGCCAAACCCTTGAGTTGAGCTATGATTAAAACTCTCTTTCATACACACCTACATTGTGTTTCCTCATCGTTTATGCATTTCCTCCATCACACACACACACACACCTTCACTCAGAACATCCTGACCTCATTCAGTTCTTTCTAAAGCTTTTTTCAGCACCATAACTCAAAATAACGAGCTGTGAGGTGTAGAGGACAAACACCTGAGAGTCAGTGGGGAGCAAAGTCAGGAAAAAAAGAAAGATTCTGAACATTTTACATGTTAAACAATAAACAGACTGTGTATTCTGAGTATAGTTTTATGATTCCCTTTTTTTGGTAAAAAAAGAAAAAAAAAAACTTTTTGTAATCCTGACATTGAGGTACATATTTTCTTTCTATTTTTTTCTTTCTTTTATTAAATTTTTTTGGACTTTTTTTTTGGACATTTTTAAAATTTTATAATTGGTTTGCATTAAATTGTTTAAGGATTTCTAAGAAAAGGGGGATTCACAGTAAGTCATAAATAGGTGTTGATCGTGATGTGTGCTAAACTGACACATAAACTTCAATAAATGTTTTCAATATTTGTTTATTTAATGAGTTTCTGTAAAAATTAACAAAAGTTCAAAATTAATTTTAAAGGAAAAAGCCTATAATATATACTTAAATCTTAAACATTAAAATATATTTAAATAAATTTTACGTTTTACTAAAAAAAAAAACCATCCTGATATACAACATTAAAGAGTATCTTGAGAATATTTTTTCATGCTGAAGAACGCAGGATCCAGAAAAAGTTTTGAGAAGCGTCCGTGTACCGTCAGCTCCATCTGCTGTTCTTTACAGCTCCAGTCCACTGTTCTGTTTAGACCCTGGTATAAAGTGAAGAGACAAACTTAGAGAAGCATTAAAGGGTCTGTTTTAATAAACAAATGTTCAATTCTCCTCAAATGCAATTTATGTATACTGTCTTAGTAATAACATGGTTCGAGGTATCTAGTTTGCAACCTTTCTGAATAAAGGAAGATACTGTTGCAGGTTTCCATATAAAACCTTTACAAAGAATATTCAAATCAAAATGTAAACACTTGTATTTATTGGTCCATTTTTAAGGGTTCTACATAGAACGAGTTCGGATTCCTTTTTAAAAAAATTTTTTCAAACATTTCATTACAAACCGCCAAAGCTGTGTTTTTTTTTTGGACAAAATTTTATTTTTGTATTCATTTCATAAAATAAATCATTTATATACTTTTATTATCTGTATTTACTTTAAGAGACATTTGAAGTCTTTCTATACACCTGGGGTTCTCCATTACAGTAACACAAACACAACATCTGAACGTCACGTCCTCCTCACCTCAGGCTTATCACGCCATCTTCTTGTTGCACACATCTCGATGGACGATTCTCACATCACAGCCAATTAACATTAAAGATTTCTTTCAGTTTTGTCTTTTTATTCTTATTATACAACTATTTTGCATCATAAGACTGCAGTCTTAACTTTACAGTCAAAGAAAACTGTTCCTCTTAGGTTCTTTAGAAGGTTTACAATTCATGATTTCTTCTGTAAAACAAAAGTCCTCTTTAGTCGGTTTTTATATAGAACCTTTCAGTGGATTTTCTTCCCTTAGAAACAAATCCCAGGATCATTTCAGTGCTTCAGTGAAGATGTTGATGAAACATTTTTGCATTAAATTGAGTGTAAAACAAAACATGAAAAAAATCAGAATAGCATGTTTTAGCATTTTAATGGTGCAGCTTCTTTAACAAAAACTCAGTTTGAGAAAAAATAAATAAAAAGCTGTAGAACAACTGTTGCTGGTGAATCCATCATCGTTTATTAACGTTGTTAAACGTTATTAAACAGTTAAACTGTGTTAAACATGTCTTAACTCTGTAGTGAACTTAAAACCCTAAACAGTCCTGAGAGCGGAAAGAAAAGTTTCTTGAGCGAGACTCTTCCAGTTCCTAGAACCGGCACAGTCAGGCAAACGTTGGTGCTGGAGTCCAGAGGTTAAAGCACCTCGCTGTCTGTTAATGCTGCGTTCCATTGTATTTGAATCTCTCTGTAAATCTTCTCCTGATGAACATCTAAACAGGTTGCTCTGCTCGGATTAGTAGCGTGGATGCCGTGAACAAGACCGTATGTGCATTTGTATAGATTTGCAGAGATAGACTTGAGAGATAAACATCTAAAGAAGCTAAAGAACATGCGATTAGTGATGATCAGTAAAGTCCTGTTTATCTCCGGTCTGTCAGCTCAAAGTATGCAGAAGAGGGTGGATAGCACTTTCCTCTAGTTTCGTAAGCCTTTACTAGCCACACGCATCACTAGTCAGTGAAATACTTTCTTTACATTTCCCAGCTTGGGTGTTGGAGTCGGAGCACATGGTGTGTGACTGGAGCAGACAGGGTTAAAAGCCTTGCTTCAGGCCCCAACAGTGACAGCTTAGTGGATCTGGGGCTCGAACCACTGACCTTCTGATTAGTAAATCAGAGCCTTAACCTTCTGAGCCATCACTGCCCCATTTTGTTCCTCATCTGAGCGTATTTTTCCTGTGGATTCTGTTTTTCAGAATTTCCAAAACTGACGAATCACAGCGTTACTCTGTGTGAATAAATACACAGATAGAGAATTGTTTCCACGTTGGTGTGTGTGCATGGGGCTCGGTTTCTGACTTTTAATTTTGTGCGTGTCAGCAATGAATACGGCAACGTGTTTCGAGATTAAACAGAGCAGCAGCGTAGGTGCTGAACCATGCTACAGCGCCCCCTAGTGTTTATTTTACTTGGATTGGTGCGCTTCCCATTCTGTGGTTGTGTGTGTGTAGTTTATGAATACATTGGAGTCGGTGGTGAGAATTCAGTCCTGATTGATCGACTAGAGTGAGGTGAAAGACGGAATAAGATAGAAGTTTAAATGATTATTAACTAACAGTTTTATTTGTGTGTGTGTGTGTGTGTGTGTGTGTCTTTTTCACAACAGTCAGGTGTAATTAATCAACTGGCTCTGTTTATTCACATCGCACGGTTTGGGTCGGGAATGGTGATTGTTCACATATACTCTTTTTTTTCTTTTTCTTTACAGCACGCACAGCATGTTTTAGAGAATAACACCATCTCCACCACTTTTAGCTTAAACATAATAACTGGCTCCGTCTGAAAAAAACAAAAAAACATTGTGCCTCGTGCTGGTGTTTTTTGTAGTTGCTGTTTAAATCCAAATAATGAACAAAGATTTTAACTGAGGTTAAAAACAAAAACAACAGTATGATTAGTTGTGTATTGAAGACAAAAGTGATGTTTTAAAATAAGAACTTTAGAAGAACTTTTGAAATAAACAGTGAGTTAAACTTGGTGAGATAGAGCGATGGTCAATACTTACAAATCTTTCTCCCTGCTCTGAACAGACAATTTAGGTCGGGATGGACTTCTTGACTGCGTTCAAACATTAATATTTTTTATTTGGTTAAAATAAAGCTTTATTTTAGAACGATAATGTACAAGCATATCTTTAAAAAAAATAAAATAGTTTTATTGTGTCTGTTTTTTAATTAGTTACTTAAGGTCTCTAAATGCGCTTATTTACGCTAGAGTTGCGCAATACGATAATATACAGTATATCAATATCGCAATAACTGATAATGCAATACGCTTTGTTTTTGAGATATCGCTGGTGTTTTCAGACAATCAGTCTACTTTGAAAAATATATTCAGAGTGTTGCAAATCAACTAAATGTATAGTTAGATTCATATTTTAACATGGCAGTTTGATATTGTGATGTGTGTTGTAATATATTTAGGAGATTTTGGAGAATTGTTTCAACAAATGAAAGAAGATAAATGGTATACTTTGGTATGAAGTTTTAAAAAATAAATGAATAAAAAAAAAAAGTCCTGATTAAAGGACTGAACATTTCAGGGATGGTTTAAATGTTAGGAAAACAAAACAAAAAACCTGATTATCTAGGAGCATGTTAATGCAGCATTAGTGTATGAATATTATGAACATGAAAAATAGTATATGTAGGTGGGGGGGGGGGGCGTGTAAAAGAAATGTGCACACATTTTAATCAGTTGATTTGAATCTTGAGCATTTCTGCAGTTGTATTTATCAGTCACACAGGGAGAACAGTGTCCGATCATGGACGCGTCGGAGAGGAGTTTCACCCCGATCACATCGCTTCAGCCACGGTGTTTAAATCAAATCAGAACCAAAGCGATGATATTAAACATTGCTGTGACGCTTTACTTTGATTATTTTCCTGAATCATTCATTCATCACTTTTCCTATCAAATAAGCCGGCTCGTTTGAGTCATATTTGTCAACCAACCAAAAAACAAAAAATATCAGTTTTATATGATCAGTAAAATCATAGTAATAAAAAAATTTCCCCTAAAAAATCTAAGCCCGAGATGTCACTAAAACTTAACATGAACGAGGTGTTATTATTCTTAAACGACTAATTAATTAACAGCATCCCTAAAATCGTAATCCATTTAAATTTCAGGATTAATGGCTTCATTTAGAAGAGGGACGTTGATTAAATACTTTCCACATCATGTGCAGTATTTACATGCAGTTTCATTTTCATATTTAAAAATAAAAATTTAAAAACAGTCTTAAATAACAGAAGCTTGAGTGATGCAACAACATCCATTACTCTCACACACACCCACACACACACCCACACAGATGTGTGAAATGCTGATGCTTTTTAAAGCTGATGCTGTTACTGCTGGTTTCTTTTCTCTTTGTCACAGTCGAGTTTCTGAAGGTAAAAACTAAGGAGTGATGTCACGTGTCGACATGTTAACTGAAAAATACATTTAAAAAACAAAAAAGTCAGTATTTTAAAAGAGTAAAATTATTAGAAAACATTTAAGGAGAATTTGAAGTTACTGGTCATTCAAGTCATCTGGAGATCACGAGTTCGATTCCCGGGTGATTACTTGAACCTCTCGCAGCCGGAGGTCTAGAGAAAGCTGATTGGCCGAGCTCTTTTAGAGGGGAGGGATGAGAGGTACTTAGTGTTCCCACATTAATCACGACTCTCCAGCCAATCAGGGGCGTCTGTGAGCTCACGCAATCTAAAGGAGCGGATAGCGCTGTTCTCTGAGTGTGTTACTCCACCCCGACTAAGTGGTAGTAATAGCCTTAATGTGGAGCCCCTAGTGACAGGGAGGAATTAGACATGGGTAAATTAGGGAAAAAATAAAAAATAAATCGAGGAAAAAGATCTGAAAAAACTAAACAAAAAAAAAAACTTAACGTCAGGGTTTATTTTACCATCTATATTTTTGATACGTTGCTCTGGATGTATTTTGTCTTTCTTTCTCTTTTAGATGTTGTGATGAAATGATCAGTAGTGACGATGTCATTGATGTCGATGGTGTTTGCGCTTTTTAAGAGACGACATGCCTTTGATTACCCTCACCTCCATGCTAGGCTGTAAACAAAATCTTTCACAAAACTATTTATTTTTTTCTTTCTTCATTTTCCTCAATTTGCAACCTGATTGATTGGAAAGTTACAAAACCAATCCTGAGTATAATTTTAAAACACAGTTGTACTGATCGTTTTTTAAAATTTGCGATCCTATACTCAGCATCAGTACCGATATCAGTCTGATGGCAAGAACCAAACCTGGATCAGATAATAATAAAAAAAAATTAAAATCAGATAATGAAAATTAAGCAAATATTTAAATTTCAACTGAGATTGTTTACAAACAATTTGAAAGCATTTTGTTAGGATTAAATTAATGATGTTTAAATTTTATTTACTCTACCTATAATGTACAGCACTTTAGCTCAGATGCGAAAAACAATAAAAAAAGCAATATCTCTTTTATGTATATCTCTTTTAAACATTAAAATAAAAAATGAACTGAACATTTCTACTTGTACTGACCTTAAATTTTTTTTAAACTATTACATTAATGATATTTGATTGCCTTTAAACCCGACTTTTGTTTTCTTGGCCTAAACTTTGATCTGTAAATGCCTTGCACGAAAGAAAAGAAAGAAAGAAAGTAAAGGTTTCTTCAGTTTCACTCCCACACAATCAATGTGATCGGGGCGACAACTTTCTCCACCTGATTTATTTCACAGCAGCATTTTTGGACAGCTTTATGGGACACGTGAAAATATTTCTCATCCGATCGGACATTACACGGCGGCGGAACCGTTCCCGAACTCTTGCACGGATCTCTATAGAATTAAGTTTCAAAATATATATACTACTGAGTTTCCAGTGTTTGTTCTTTGTGTCTTCTCTTTGTTCAGGCTTCGTCTCGTTTCCAGAGAAAAAGAGAGAGAAATGAAATTCGCAGTCTCTTACATGACGTACGTTGCATATGTCATCGTTGTCATTGTTCAATCTGGGCTTTTGTTTGTTTGTTTGTTTGTTTCTTTTGTTCCGGCATCCCCTTTTTGTTCTTCTTCCTCTCTACGATCAAGAAAGTCAAGGCAGGAGAGTAAAGGTTAAAAGGAGCGGGAAGAACGATAAGCTCACGTGACCGGATGATGAAGAGACGGAGAAATAATAAATCCAGAGAAGAAGAAACGGAGCGAGGGTTTGTGTTTATCGGTACACCAGGTGAGTGATGGTGCTGGATTTGTAGTTGAGCTGGTGGTTGGGGATGAAGTTGTGATGCAGACTCTTGCGTGTGCACACGTCGCCCATGTAAAGGCTGGTACATGTGTCGCACGACACCTTGGAACAATTCACACAGGTGTGCGAGGCTCCAGGTTTGTTGCAGAAGCCGCAGCGCGACGCCCCGGCGCCGGACGACGATGACGACGCCCCTACCGCCGAGGCCGGCTTGCTCGAGAACAGCTTGGTGCCGATCATGGGTTTGTCCAGAAGAGGCGAGTGGGAGTGCGAGTGAGAGAGCGGGTGTGTGTGTGTCAGAGTGTGGGTGTGTGTGTGAGCGTGAGTATGAGTGTGCGGGTGCGAGCTGGAATAGACCGAAAGCTTCTCCTTGACGGGGACGTAGCCGTCCAGAGGGCGCAAGGAGTTTTTCGGGAAGTCTGGGAAGCCGCAGCAGGGAGCGGGGTCCGAGCCGTGGCACGTCGGGCAGAGGATGGCGTCACACCTCTGGCAGGAAGAGAGCGTCGGCGAGCTTAGGCCACAGCCCTGACACTTTAACCCGTGACTCTTGGGCGTGCAAGATTCCCACGATTCCCTACTGGGTGTCCGGGACGGCGTGTGGCGCCCGCTCATCCCTCGCTCCGTGTACAGGTCGATCTCATCCAGAGAGGAGAGGTGGTAGGCGTATGGGTCGGGCGGTTGGGAGGGGTAATAGTCTCCAACGGGACGGATTATTTCGTCCTTCAGGTCCTCCTCAGCGTCGACGAAGAGCGGTTCTTTGCGGAGGCTGAGTGACGTTTTGAGGACGGGTTTGTTGGCTTGGTGCCAGTGACCGGCACCGTCTGTCACGTCTACGGATTTGGAGGGACGCCCACTGCGCCTCAGATGGGCGCGGTCCAGGTCGGACTGGCGTGCCGACAAGCGTGTGACGTCGTCTCCACAGGAATTCCTGCGCGCCTCCACGGCCTCCAGCTCGGCCACACCCCCTCCACGCTCTCTCAGCAGGCGGCACTCGGCCTGCGCCAGGAGCAGCTCGAACGCCAGCTGGCGGAGGTGATGGCCGCTGGCGCCGACATGCTGATCCCTCATTACATACTGCAGGTCCTGATCCCGAGAGTAGCCCATAGAGCGCAGGACGCCGCGGAGATCGGACTCGTAGACGGCCGACTGTAGCTGGTAAACGTACGGCCCGGTGAACGTCTGAAAAAGAAAAAAAGTTAAATAAAATTCTACATCAATGTCTATGTCTCACAGATCTCTACCCTATGCCATTTAGTGGCTCAAAAAATAACAACAATAGAATAAAAATACACCCTAAGAATAACGTTTATCATTCTACACATACTGTAGTCTGTTAACAGGAAGATTTGGTTGCTGAGCAACAAAAAATTTATTTAGCTCAGCCAATCAGATTTCATGACATGATGAGTTTCATGAACATGATGTTTATTAAAATAAATAAATGATGTAATTGTTAAAGTTTAACAGAATAAAAGAGTAATGTGTATGTGCCCAAATTTACTGAAATCTAAAATTATAAACGTTTACTCTTTTTTTTTTTTTTTTTTTTAAAGCATGACAACAACTACTTTGTGGTTTGTTTTTCGTCTTCACGCACGCACCTTGATGCAGCGGAACTCTTTCTTCCAGGGGAACAGCAGCAGGTTGGTGCAGACGGTCTCCAGCGTGGCGAAGGCGCTCTCCAGCCTGTGCAGGTTCGCGCCTCTCAGCATTCGCAAGGAGTTCTCTACGATGTCGTAAAACCGGATCATGCGAAACCGCTGCGCCGCCTCCGCTTCGCACGCCCCCAACAGGGCGGTCGCCGTGGAGACGAGGGCCTCCTCCCGGACGTTTCCCTGAGCTCCGCCCACTCCTTCTTCCAACCGTTTCTCCAGGAACGCCACGTACCTCCGGAACAAATCGTCTCGAAGCTTGGCATCCATTGCTCGGCCTCGGGTTCTACTTGCACATGTTCATGAGCCCTTACTCTGATTGGCTAAGAGGTTAGGTAAAGGTTCGGTTCCACTAGGACGGCAAAGCAACACGACAAAGCGTCCCATCTGTGCATGCTGGACGGATGCTCACGGATAAGATCTGAAGCTTGCGGGTTAAAACTGTGAGAAAATGCCTGAGGGATTCGGACAGAAAGCCGCGCAGTAGGACTTGATCGTTTCCCCTTCGTGTGTTTTCGCCATCACTGTTGTTGACTTCCCCAGACACGTACGGATGTGCAGTTTAATTAAGCTGCATTCTGATTGGTTTATCATGCAGGTGGATAACGCGCACAAGCTGCGCCCAAACAAACCCGCTGCGTTTACGCAAATTTGGTGCGGGTTACATCGTCGTCTTTGTTTTACGCTAAACCTCCCTCCTTCCCTTCTTCCTTCCTATGCTTTAAAATGAGTTTGACATTTTCCCCGAATAAGGCGAGGAGGTTTAATCCGTCCCAGCGCTTTGCCTGGAGCTCGCGTCACACGTCTGCAGCGCTCTCGCCGTCTCTCGAGGCCTCGTTATGCCAAACTCCCTGAAGGAAGAGGAACAGGAAGTGGGTGGAGGACCGAGTGTAAAGCTCTCAAGGGTTTCTCTGGAGTTCTTCCCGCTACAGTGTGTTCCAGGTCAGTGTTCTTGTGTGTGTGTGTGTGTGTGTGTGTGTGTGTGAAGATCAACGGCTGAAAAGCAAAAAGGCACAAAGCTGTAATTGAAGAGAAGACGTTGCGGGCTGCGGTCTCTCAGGACCGATACTTACAGCTGATCATCTCGCTATAGCATGTTTATAACAGGCTCATAGAGCTTAATAACCCTTCTCTTGGCACAGTAAAAATGTAGACTGAATATATATTTTTTCTTTACTTGCACACCAACTGTTTGATTTTTATTATAAATCTTTTAAAAAGAATCTTAAATAATAATAATAATAATAATAAAATTGCACAAAGTGTTTCACAAGGAAATTATAACTACAATTAATAATTCACAAAAAGTTATTATAAAACAACAACAACAACACTAATAATAAAAATTACACTTATATTTTGCCAATAATAATCTAGAAGCACAAATAGCAGTACAAGTAGAAAAGAAATTATAAAAAAATATCTGGAAGCTATAAAGATATTTGTATCTTTTATAATTATGTTATAATAAAAACGAATAATAATAATAATAATAATAATAGTCACTAGATTTTTTTAACATATGATTTTTTTCATGAAGGTAAGTATTTTTATTTTTTGGACTGGGGATTTAAATTATGTCTAAATTAAACTAACTCAAATTTAATACAATAAATTTGTATTTATATTAAATATAACAATTTGATTAACAAAATTAATAAAATAAATTAAAAATATATTAAAAAATTAATTAAATAACATTAAATAAAATAATAAATAAAATCTTTTTTTTTTAAAGTGAAGTACAGGTAAAAGATGAAGCACAAATCACTCGCTCTCAGTCATTTCTTCCCATATAAATAATTATATAAATTTTTGTGAAATAGAAAACAAAAATCAGCAAACCTTATTCAGCAAGTTTTAGCATCTTAAGAATTAAGAAAAAACTTTCTCTCTCTCTTTGACTAACATTAATTCACACTTTAATTTCTTTACATTTTCTTAACATTTGTTTTTGTTTAATGACTCCTACATTGTCTATAAATTATAAATTAACCTTTTAAACATTTATTTAAAAAAAATCTTTAAATATCTTAATGATTAAGCACCAGTTTTAAGGAGTTTAGGACCTGCTTTCAGTCAGCTTGTAAATAAATGTATTTAAAATATGAAGTAAGTAAGTAAACAAATAATCAACCAGATAGGTATATGAATAATATGATATTGTATTGTAATTTATTGCAGTTATTACAAACAGGACTGATTCTTTGAGTTTGTCTTGTTTTTGCATCTTTAAAGAAAACTGAGTGGATTAGTGATGTTTAGATTTATTTTGACATTGGTGGATTTTGTTCACCTTTCTTTCCCCTGACACACACACACACACACACACACACACACTTACCCAGTACACCTTGGTACAGAGTGATTATCGTGAATGTTTAATCCCAGGACAGGTTTAATGTTTGATTAATTCCTCTGGTGTTGGAGGCGACAGAGCTTTGTGTCCACAGGGGTTTATTATTATTATTCAGGGACTGCAGTGATGGAGATCATTTACACCTTCACTTCTCAGGGCTGTTTTTATATCCTCATAAAACATCAGGTTTATTCATTAAACTCCTTTGTATTTAAATCACAGTTTGATATTATCGTATCAATAACCCTAAACGTCGTGTTAAACCCTGCAGTCTCCCTCTGGCTGTAAAATATTATTAGCATTTCTGATTACAGCATTAGCATCTTATTTTATTATTAACATCATTATACTATTATTAGCATTAAAACGCAATCCCATGACGATTGACCCCGTGTTTTAAATAAACTTTCTTTTGTTTACAGTGTTTCCCTTCAATATATATATTTATATATTTTATTTAATTTACGCAACCTGTTTTATAATGCAGTAAGCTAACACTAGCTTAGCTCCGCAACACCAGGCCCCCTTTGCGCTAGCGTTATTTTTCTCCACACCCGTATTCCGAAAAGACTGACACCTATATGTATCGCCTCGTTCATCCTGATTGGATAAGACTTCACTAATCCGCGCACGACAGTTCCACTCCGAACCAATCATCGCGTTGTGGGCGGCGCTAGCCAGAATTCGGATAGGAAAAATAAAACCGCTGTAGAGACGCCCAACTCTGTAGCTAGTTAGCTTCGTAGCTAAGAAGCAAACTAGCCAGCTGAAGCATTCTGTATTAAACAGTGATTAGCCAGTTTTCAGTCGGTTGAAGGAGTTATGCAGACACGCATGAAATTAAAGTACAGTTCATTGTTGAGCTTAAAATACGGAGCTAGCGGGATTTTTTTAGACGCCATCAACAAGCTATGAAGTCCTTACCTTTAACGCTCCGACGGAAAACCCCCTTAGGCATCTGCGCATGTGCGAGAATGTCCTCAGCAGCGTTTGCGCAAACGCGGAAGTGATAAACCGTACTATTTAAAACACGTCAAAGCGGGAGCCATTTTGGAAAGGTCTGCTGGTATACCGTAATATCTTACACTACATGTTCTGTACTGGTCATGGGGATGTACAAATTAGTGTTACATTTTTTAGACACCTGAACATTTATTATAATTTAAAATATATATAATGTAATATATATTGTCTACCCCAAAAAATCGGTCTCAGTGAATGATTGATTAGCTATTAGCAAACAGTTCCTTCTCACAAAACTGTATAACAAAACGCGCTTATTATTATTATTATTATTATTACTGTTATTATTATTGTTCATGGGATTCTGTTTTCTGGCGTGATATTATAATTTTTTATTGTCTCCTTGGCTATGTTTTTTGGACTGCAAAGGAAAACAATTTAAAGATGAAAATGAAAAAAATTATAATAATAAACTAAAAATGGAAAGTGAGCGCTTATTCTTCTTTTTAATTTTTTCATTAAAACATGAAATTGGATATTGTAAAATAAAAAATGGAGGGGGGGTTGGGGTGGTGTAGATTTTTTGGGGTTTTGTTTTGATAATGGATGGCAAGGTGGTGTAGTGGTTAGTACTGTGGCCTCGCATCTCCAGGGTCGAGGGTTTCATTCCCGCCTTGAGGTCTGTGTGCACACACCCACCTTGTGTTTGGTGGCTTTCCTCTGGGTACTCTGGTTTTCGCCCACAGTCCAAAGACATAGAGATTAGGCTAATTGGCATTCCCAAATTGCCTGTATTGTGTGTATGAGTGAGTGTCCTTTGATGGATTTTACCCCACCCTGTGCCCTATGTACATGTGTCCAGCCAGATTTTGTCACAGCATCAATTTAGTGAAACTTGCAGTCCTTAGATATCTGTCTAAAGTTTAACCTGCATGATAAGTAAAATCTAAATGTTGAGTAAAAGTGATGTTATGTGTGGGATTTGATAATAATCTAAAAGTGATGTTATGTGTGGGATTTAATAATAATCTAATCCAAAAGATATAAATATAAGCAAACATAACAAAAATTTGTAAATAAATAACAACTGTAGACAGAGTAAACTACAAATAACTGACAAATAAATAACAAAAAAAATAATAACAATAATAAATAAAAAACAACTAAATGTTCCACTGACTAAATCAAAAAAGGTTCTCAGTTTCACTGGCTAATGATCGTAACTCATTAGCGGCAGCTTGTAAAAAATACACCATAGTTGCCAGACAGCAGTCATTACAAACGAAGGCATTACTAGTTGAGGCGAAACAATCTCTCTTCATTTAACCAATCACGGTTTC
Organism: Clarias gariepinus; assembly: GCF_024256425.1. Taxonomy (NCBI): domain Eukaryota; kingdom Metazoa; phylum Chordata; class Actinopteri; order Siluriformes; family Clariidae; genus Clarias; species Clarias gariepinus. The sequence continues at coordinate 1,366,935 of NC_071121.1, forward strand.
AACTAAGGTTGGGGCCGCCTACCTTATCAGCATACAGTGACAAATAAATAAATGTAGAAATGTGGAAATGCAGAAATAAATATATGTAAAAATGTGAAAAATCTAAAATAGATAAATAAAGAAATGTAACAAAACAAAAATAAGGAAATGAAGAAATGCGGAAATTCAGAAATGAATAAATATTGTTAATAATAGTTAATAAATGAAAGTAGGAATACATTTGGCAATTTGCCAGGATATATTGTATTTATGTATTTATTTATTTATATATTTACTTATTTATTCACACATTTATTTATTTATAATTATGTCATGTTTGGTCCTCCATATGAAAGGGCTGTTTATGTCATTATGGAATATGCTGACTTTATTAATAAATGTCTCACCAAAACCAAAAAGTTTAGGAGACTGCAATAAAAAAAAAAAAAAAGTGTTCAATTGTGTCGAATGCTTTGAAAAACAATAAGGGGGGCGCAGTGGTAAAGTGCTCGTCTATCTTCCGGAGATCGCTGGTTCTATTCACGGGTGATGCTGTAACCTCGCGCAGCCGGAGGTCTAAAGAGAGCTGATTGGCCGAGCTCTGTCAGAGGGAGGGATGAGAGGCACTTTGTGCTCCCACATTAATCACGACTCTACAGTTAATCATGGGCGTCTGTGAGCTTGTGCATGCGGACGGAGCGGATAGCGCTGTCCTCCGAGTGTGTTACTCCGCCTCCGATGGTGCGTGAGCGAGCAGCTCGAAAAGATGCGTTCGGCTGGCGTCACGTGGTTTGAAGGCCCTCCTCACTGAGTGGTAGTAGTAGCCTTAATGTGGGAGCCCCCTAGTGACGGGGAGGAATTGGACACGACTAAATTAGGGAGGAAAGAAAAAGAAAAAACAATAATGCAGTCAACATCAAATAAATGTGCATAGTTCAAAAGTTCTAGAATGAGTATGTTAATACTGATATGATGTCCTTTCATCACAGAATCACAAAAAGTGCTTTTTTAAGGCTACTGGTAAAAAAAACAAAGCTAGGATTTTATAATCGCCATTTAAAAGTGTGACTGGACACCAGTTTTCAGTCAGTGAGAGACTTTCCTTGTCTGACTTTGGGATTAAAATAATGACACCCTGCTTCATCTCATTAATAAACATTAGAAACAGGAGCGTTTAAATCACATCACGCATCTTAAAAAGTTGCTGGTAGAATCCAGAAGATAGAGCATGATTATGACGTAACCACCTGCCCAAGATGACGGAACTGACGGGTTACGTAAGCACTACGTCACAAAACAGGAAGAGAGCAGTGAAGTTCTTGCTTCGCCGAGCAGGTGAGCTAGTTTAGCTAACTCGGGTGTGTGTGTGTGAGTTTTTTATTTATTATAGACTTCACTTGTTAACACGTCTTTAAACTGTTACTTTAGACGTCGTGGAGGTATTTCGTGACATTTCCCGTGTGTTTTATAGCGATCAGCGCGTCGCTTTCTGCTGTATTTCGCTCATTCCAGCGAGTAAATAAATGAAGCTCTTTAGCCGAGGAGCTAACGCACGAGATAAAAGTCTCGCGCGCTGTGTTGAGGTAAAATTAAAGTGACAAAATAAAGAGCGACACGTTCGATCTGGTTTGTGAACAGGTTTAATCAGGACGTCATGGCGATGTTGGGAAGCTTTAGTGGAGCTCCGCGGAGCGCGAGGAGCCTCGGCGCGGGAGGAGACCGGGACCTGACCGAGTTCGTCTGTCCCGTCTGTCTCGAGATCTTCGACTCCCCGATGGTCACGGAGTGTGGACACACGTAAGTCTGAGCCGAAAACATCTTCGGTTCGGGTTCTGCTTTTTCACTTTCATGCTGTACAGTCTGTGAGTCAGCAAAGTCTAAACAGATTCGATTCTGCCATGATTCACATCTGATTCTACAAAGAGTCGACTCCGAAGATTCGAATCCAAAGTGGATTCGATTCCTCGCCGTCATTCACGGCTCGGATCGATGTAGAAACTTGAAAACACTTTGATCGGCTTTTTTCCTTTTGCCTGTTTGTGTTTCCAAAATCATGAAGTTTAATATATTCCTTAAAATTACGAGTCTGTTGCGGAGTCGATTCACTACATCCGGAATCGAATCTCGGAATCGACTCACAAGCTGTCTGGAATTTTCCCCCAATTTAATCCTTGGTCTTGTGATAAGAGATTAAGGGATAGTTTCATGTTATTTCATTTTATTATACAAAAATTGTTTTAATCCTGAATTAGTATTTTATCTTAAAAATAATAGTAAAATTGATTTTTGTATAACAAGAAACTTTCAGTTTTGTTTTCCTTGAAGTCAGGTTGTCCCTCCTCCTGAGATCAGAAGGTTGTCAGGGGGAGCAGATGTTCTCACACACACACACACACACATACACCAGCCTGTTAATCTAACGCATTTATTTATTTATTTATTTTTAAATCTGTTTATTATGTATAAATACTGAACAGTATTATTTGCTATGCTTCTTATTTTTTCTCCTGTAAGATGGTTTAGATTGTGTGTGTGTGATATAATGCACAGATCCCAGAATCATGTCTCACTGCACTTTCCGCTCTGTGTGTGTTCAGGTTCTGCCACAGTTGCCTTCAGGAGTGTTTGCGACCCAAGAAGCCGGTGTGTGCCGTGTGCAGAGCCGCTCTCGACAGATGGGGCAAAGCTCTCGATCTGGAGGCTTTAATCCACAGTACAGCAAAACCGTGCAAAGGCTGTGGGCAAGCGGTGTGTGTGTGTTTCTTTTTTTAAGTGCCAATTTTACCTTGAAGCCAAACACCCTGCCCGGGTAACCTAAATAAACACATCGTCACAGTAAACAGATTACAGCGTCTCGGTAAACAAATGACTGTAACCCATTAACCTACTTATTGTAACCCAGTAAACAATTACTGTAAAACTTAAACACAGCAACTGAACACTGTAGCCTGGTAAACAAATGAATGTAACCCAGTAAACAAATAGAGGATACCTATGTCTCCGCCCACGCACATCAGGTTTACCCATGGCTCTCTGGGTGAGTGTGTGAGAAACGACTGTGTTACGCGCACAGTATGACATAAAGGCTGATGATTGCGTTACCTACTGTTTACATTCGGGAGGAACCGCTAGTGACACGCCTGTGATGGAACTACCTGCGTAAACACCGGCCCCACAAACTGAACTAAATTTCTGTTTGTACGTATAAAGACTACTGTAGTCCGGTAACGAAACACCGTCACCCAGTAAATACACACCACAACCAGGCGAACTCAACACGGCAACCCGCTTAATTGAACACCAAATCTAAATAACTAAACACTAATGCCATGAGTAAACACCCATAACCTGGGAGATAAACACTGTAATCCAATAAGTAAACATTACATCATTATCTAACCGCCGTAACCCAGTAGCTAAACACTGTAACCCGATAACTATACTCTGTGACACCTCAGGTAAACACCGTTCTGTATTTATTATCATCTCTCTCTCTCTCTTTCTCTCCTGCTGCAGGTCGTGTTGTCGGAGATGAGAGCACACATGGGAAGCTGCTCCAAATATCAGGAGTACATCCAGGAAGGGCTGAATAAGATCACACACACTCAGCCTGATGCAGTCAAGTGAGAGCCGGAGTGTGTGTGTGTATGCTGATTTACAGGATTAGAACACACTCCATGTTTAATAACCGCTTCCTGTCTCCTTTGCGCTCCCTCAGCTCCGTGCCTAACCGCTACACCTTCACCTGCCCCTACTGCCACAGCGCCAACTTCGACCAGGACGGCCTGGTGGAGCACTGCAACTCCCAGCACGCCCGTGACCCGCGTCCAGTGGTGAGTGAGTAGAGCGGGAAAAGCAGTTGATATCTTAATGGGAATTAAACGTCGGAATTCTGATAGTGGGAGAGACGGCATGCGGGGATGAAGTCATAGATTCGGCTTTCTTGCTTTCATGCTAAACACTCCGGTAGGGGGTGTGGCCTAAAGTGTGAAGATGCTTTAGGAAGTGTTAGACGAGAGGAGCAGGAGATGAGGTCCATGTTTCAGTCAAAATGTTCCTAATCGTAAATCTGTCTTGGATTCAGCTGAATTTTGCCAGGACGTGTATGTGTGTGTTTGTTTTCATTCATTCATTTATTTATTTATTTATTTATTCATTTTTAATAAATGAAGAGGATGTGGTACTCATGGTTCTGTGTGTGTGTGTGTGTGTGTCGCTGCAGGTATGTCCCATCTGTGCCTCCATGCCCTGGGGGGATCCGTCCTACAAGAGCTCAGACTTCTTTCAGCATCTCCGGATAAGACACACTTTTTCCTACGACACATTTGTGGTGAGTGTGATGAGACACACACACACACACACAGGTTTCAGACAGCGCTGGTCTCTTGGTATGAGAATTTTCTGGCACATGGTGACGCTGCGGTTCAGCGTGCGTACAGGAAGTCACAGGACCGGTTCTGGAGCAGGATTGTGCCGTTTCGGGCGCGACCCAAATACTTTTACTTTCATAACATCAAGGATTAGACTTTAAAATAACAACATGAGAGAAGTGGAAAAATATTTTTATATTTTCACACACACACATAGACACGCAGCGTTTTATATGCCTTTGTTCGCTCTGCGCTGCTCGGAGACGGAACAGTAAAGCGGTCGAGTTTATTTTATCGAGTTTATTTTCACTTTAGAGCCGACGACAGACAGATAAATCACAGCCTGAGCACAGAAACCCGATCTCACGTTCGCTCGTACACGTGTCGGTGCGGGGGGGTTCTATCAGATCTGCCTGATGTCTCCATTACTCACACACACACACACACACACACACAAAGAGCGAGTGTCTGTTTCGGAGCACCGCTTATATGGGGAGTTTAGTGATGCAACAGCATACATTGCACATTTCTACAACACACACACACACACACACACGGCTGACTTAAATAAAACACCTCCTGCCGGAATCTCATGTCCTCCAACACTCCACCGCTCTGGGGTTCACGTCAGATCATGTGACCGACACACCCTCTGAGGAACTGTGAAGCTTCTGCAGGACGAGTGTGTGTGTGTGTGTGTGTGTGTTCAGACCAGACTTTCATCTGATGCAGTAGCATGCAAAAGTTTGGATGAAAAGAAGAGATCAAGGAGATATACTTACTTTATACTTTAAAGAGATTTAGTGTGTTTGTTTCTTTAACTAGTAACTTTGTATCATTTCTTTTTTTTATATTATAAAAGGGAAAACTAAATGACTACCTGTTTATTTATTTATTTTATTATATTTGTCTTTTTTTTCTTGGCATGTTTTGTTCTTACTGATCTGATGATCAGGACGGGACGGTCAACTTTAAATTTTTTCCAAAACCAGAATAAATTTTTTTATTTAATTTATTATTTATACATTATATTAATTGATATATTTATGCATTTATTTATTTATTTAGGTACATTATTAAGCAAAATGCAGGTAGATTTGATAACTCTTTCTTTTTAGTTGGTGCTGTAAAAACATAACACACTCCCTCTGGAGAGATCCCTGTGAGGTTCTACAGTTAAATCAGAAAATGTAGAACCCTCAGAACCTACAAATAAAGGAACCTGTAAGTATCCAGGTCGAGTGTATACGTGTTAACTGGATAAGTGTGTGAAAGGGTTCTCACCTCATTTAAAAGGTTCTATGTGGAACTCTTTTAGACATAAACGATGCGTTCACATGACCTGCATGAAGTGACACAGTTCAGATTTACAAATCCAATTCCTTCTTGGTGACCTAGAAGGGTTCTAACTCCAGGAGAGTTCTGTTTTGGGTTCTGCGTAGAACCTTCAAGGGTTTCTGTGAAGAGAAAGGAGAACTGAACTACAGGGACCTTCAGGATAAGAGGGAAGTGCACAAGGAAGTGACATTACAGATGCTTGAAGCATGTGTAGTTTCCACAGGGGGCTTAGAGGGCGGGGCCTGGTGGGCGGAGTCACAAATCAGAGATTAATGATGACATCATTGTTAAACTTTAACTGACACTATTAATCTGATTGAAAAACACACATAAAACTACAAACAAATAAATTAAAAAAATGTTTGTCCTCTTTACGGATTAATTCCACCTTTGTACGAATACTCCAAAAATATTGGCCCCCAATTATTGTTTTTAATTAAATTGGACAATGAGGATTACTGTTTCTTTGCTTAACCTTGCAGATTTCATTTATTTTTTTTAGATAAATCTACATTTAAGAATGTATTTAAAAATTAAGTCTTTCAGGAAATTAAATACAAATTGATATACAAAATAACAACAAAGATACACAGAGAGATTATAATTCTAGAGATGGGTGTCAGATTTATTTATTTTTCTTTCCTGTTTAAAAAAATAAAAGATAAATCAGGCTTCTCTTTAATAGGCTATGGTTCTGGATTTCCACTTCTACTGCAAGAAAACTTTTGTACAAATTTTATTTCAGGCCTCAGAACCCTGTAAGGTTCTAGATAAAGAAATCTTAAACTTGTGAATTAGACAGCTGCTGCTACTCGCTCACTTTTTTTTTTTATTTCTAACCTCTTGTGTTTCGCTGCCGTTTTAGGATTACGGTGTAGACGAGGACGCGATGGTCCAGGACGCCATCCAGCGCTCTCTCATGGATAACTGAGGGTTTTTCGGAGAACGGGAGAACACGTCATGTGGTTTAGAGCACAACTCGCATAATCACTGAGCTCTAGGGTTTAACCAACATGTTATATCTGAAGTGCTTTCTTTTAGTTTTAATCTCTTTAACCAAAGTCGTGTGTGTGTGTGTGTGAGTGTGTGTCAGAGCACAGCTTTATTACAACACTTATTAATTACAACAAATAAATTGCACACTGTGTGAGTACCACGTTTTAAAGATCAGAGATAAAGTCAGGTACGGGGGACGCTAACGTTTAAACTGACAAACGTCTTTGTTTACTCGTTAATTAAAGTGTATTTCAGTGCCTTTCAGGTTTTGTTTCCAGGTTTTTATACTCCCAGCTCTTGCTTTACAACATTATGTACACAAATACAGATTATTATTATTATTATTATAGTTAATATCATTAGCAAAGCTCAAAAACCTGAAGAGATCACACAGCTGAGGTGCTGGATTATTTACACTCTGTAGTATATACCACGAAATGATGCCTCTTTAATAAAACAAACAAACAAACGAAAAAGAAAATAAAAGTTTAAAAATTGACCTTAACATTCATGGTTTTGGTTTATTCGGCTGTAATGCGCTTTGTGTGCAGCAGGGGGCACTGTTGCTCCATCATCAGTCACCTATTAACTGGATGCAATGTGATTATATACGTGTGTTTCAATTTTTTACAACATAAAACTAATTTCATTATATGATTTATGATATCATGATTTTTTTGTTCGTAAATATGATTTTTTCTTTTATCGAAATCTTGTTTTTAACTTTTTCTCCTACATCCCCCTCCCTTTTTTACATTCAGTAATCCTTCAATTTTGTGCAAAGTCTGGACTCTGGATTAGAAAATAAACATCTGTTGTTAGTAAGCCTCGGTTTATAAATTTATATAAATAAATTTATTTAAAAAAATATATATTAAATTTGATTTAAAAAAAGGAAAATCAGCATCATGCCTCTGAAATATTTTACTTTTAAAAGTTCAATCTCACAAATAAACCTGGATTTTTATAAGATTCTGTCTATCAGCCAATCATCATCCAGGTTGAAGACACACCTCTGCCCTGCATCAGCCAATCAGAATCCAGTCAACACATTTAATAATAAAAAAAATTAAATATGAATCAATTATATGACTGTATATCCAATACTAGAGGTGTTCAAGTTAAAGCGGGATTTTGATTTGTACAGAATAACAGAACACAGTCCTGAAAGTAAAAACTCCCTTTATTTCTCTATATAATCCCCTGATACACTAATGCACTTCCCAGTGTTTCACTAGTGCTTGGACACCAACAAGGTAGAAAGTTTTCTCAGTACGCCGAAGCCATGATCGGACTGCCTGTCTGAGTCACGTCTGAAACACCAGCCCCCCATGAACTCCTTTAATGGTGGAAATCATGTGGAAATAGCTTGGGTCGAGATCAGGACAGTACGGGGGACGTGGCAAAAACTCCCGGCTGAGTTCCTGTAATGTATGAGTGGTGTTGGTAAATGAGTGTGTGTGTGTGTACAATTTCCCACAGACCGATTTCTATCTTCTGCAAGTCAGTGAAGTCGATTTTCAAGGATCAGGCGTTCCGTTTAACTTTAAAACAGTTAGGTATTTTACTGCTTCATATATTTTACTGGTCTCATCACCGTAGTGTGCATAAAGTCTTCTGTAATGTCAATCACTTGAACACCTTCATTCACAACAAATTTCATCACAAGACCTGGTTTGACTCGAATGTCTGTTGTAATAAAAATTTTTGAATTTTAAATTTGAGTTTTTAGTTTTCTGTATTAAGGTATAATATATTTAAATCAGTATACAATAAGTGTAAGATCGGTAGTTCATAATTATTAAAAATGTTTAAAAGGTGACAAACATTTTTTTTTTACAGATTTTCTCCTGTTCAGAAAATATTTTCATGTATTTTTTATAAATCCTTAAAATGACGATATAAATAAATGTACTGGAATCAAACATATAAATGTAAAAGTAAATACATTGACTGAAAGCAAAAGCCTTTCAAAATTATAGAATAAAATGTTCTATAAAAATAAGCAATTAATTAAAGGAAAGAAAAAAAAAAAAAAATAAATAAATAAAAGATGTGTGAGTTATGTATTAGCCCATAGACGTCTTTTACTAATAATAACCTCTTCATGGATTTTATGGATGATGATGAGGATGAGTGTATCATCTCTATACAACAACTGTAGTATTTAATTCTTACTCTCACTCTTTCTCCTTTACAGACACACTGATTTTCTATCTCGTGTTCTGAATCTACTCTGTGATTAGATTTTTTATCTTCTCACTCCTCGTCCTGTCTCTTTCTCATTTATAATTTTTTCCTCTTTTCTCTCTCTCCCCCATCTCTGTGTGTCTCTTTCTCTCCTTTTCTCACTCCAGCTTGTCACATGTGATGTCTGAAAGCGCTTAATCCGGATAAATTAAAGCTCTTTAATTATTTAAACACAAAACTCAAGTGATTTATATGTTTGTGTGTGTGTGTGTGAGGTTGAGAGTAAAGGTGGGGAACGGATGGATGTTTCAGGTGCTTTAAAACAGACACACACACACACAGCGAAGTGAAAAGCCATGCTCTGCATTCTTTTATTAATAACAGTGGATCACGAGCATAATTAGTTCTGAAAGCGGGCTCGTATTCCAAAACACTTGTACACCAAATCAAATTTTCCCATAAGAAATATTGGAAACTCAAGTTATTTGTTCCACAGCCCAAAAAATAAGTACATAAAAATAATTAACCCAAAATGTAAAGTAAAAATAAAAACAAATGAACCTGATTATACCAGTAAGAGACGAGCAGTAAGACCCAGCAGGGAAGATGATTACCCACAATTCAGCAGCGCAGGAGAGAAAAATGCTCGGCGTCAAAAAGAAGCGCATGCGTGATACGTGATACTCGGTACTCGTAAATCAAGACTTGTTCGTTTTCCAAGTCAAAATTGATAAAAAATCTTTGCTCGTCTTGCGGAAGACAAACCGCATTACTTTGTTTTAATGAGGAAAGGACAAGCTGATAGAGAGAGAAAAGAAAGAAGAGTCTGGTGGGGAAACAAATGGACATCATTGCTATGATATAAAAGTAATAAAACCCAACTTATTTGTTGAAATGACGTATGATTTTAATGTATTTCACCAAATTAGTAAAATGATGTAATCATAAGCAGATTTATGTATTTATGTAGTACACCTTGTCTGTCCTGAAATTACAGCTTTACCTCTGGAACTGGAGACTTCTTCCATAAAAAACACCTTTTGACCAATCAGGAGACAGAACTCAGCAACGTAAATTAAAAAAGTCTTTCCTGTGGTCTCTCGATCACCACCAGGCCTCCAAGCCTCGCTTTAACTCCAACTCTCTCTAACTTTCTTCATGTTTTTTTTTTTTCTTTTCTTTCTTCTATCCTGATCTTTTTTTAATTTTATATTTTTTCTATTTTTTTGGCTCCTGGCAGCACAAAAAAGCTGTTAAAACAGCGCTGCATGCTCGCAGGCAGGAAGGAAGGAAGCATGGACGTCTTCTTCTTGTTCTTCCTCTTTATGTCAGAGACAGGATTGCAGCAGGAAAGTGAAAATACTGAATAAAAATTTTATAAAGTTCTTCACGTCTGGTCTTTGATGCCAGGATTAGAAAGCACGCAGAGTCTTGAGGCTGTGGGAAGGAGGTAATTATCGCTACACGACCCTGCAGGGGAAAAAAGAAAAGAAAGCCTGCTTGAGGAGGAGGCAGCGTTTCACTCGTGTCACCATCAGACTCCGGTTTACCCTCCTCTAATTCCTCACATCTGAATCCCATCTAAAGGAACCTGCACCTGATACAGGACAAGGAGACGAGTGATTTGTCTGTTTTTGATTTAACATTGTTTTTACTGACAACGATACTGAAACACAAGGTAAAGTGAAAAAGATGAAAGAAAGGTTACTTAATGAGTTGCCAGTTAGTTAGGTAAAAAACAATTATACAATCTCACAATTTCTAGGTGTTGACAAGGTGTGTGTGTGTGTGTTATAGTTCAGTTTAAGTCCATGTGATGTGCATTAGCACATAATGAACGTCTGGGAGGCGTGTAAAAGATAAAAAAATAAACAAACCTGAAAACAGAACAAACCTGAGCACAGAGATTGTGGACACTAATTCACTAACTAGGCACAAAAATGTTGTCTAAACCATTTTTCAATCTTCAGAACAGGTCTATATTGTGCAGCGCTACAGCTCTGTCCTTTGTCTAAGATTAGCAACGTAGATTAGCAGATTAACTACAGATTAATAACGCTGCAAACTTCCTGCTGGTGAGTCGATTCAGAGTCAATTCACTTTCTCACTTCAAATGGATCAATCAGCCTTGCTGTGGTATCATTTACATTTTAAACGTACATATTTACATTTCGGCATTTAGCAGACGCTTTTATCCAGAGTGACTCACAAGTAGTGCTTTAATGTTTCCATCATTTCCATCATCATTCAATCATAAACGCGGCTAAAGAAGACACCAGGGTTCTGTTCACACAAGACTCTTTACTGCGTATGAGTCGCCTGCAGGAAGTGAATCAAAAATGCAGCGTGTTTTCATCATTTGTTTATTTTACAGATGGGAGTTTTAGAACTGGAACAAAGGACAGAGCCAAAGTGAAGTTAAATCGCTAAACAAACCAAGGAAAAAGGAAAGAAACTCTGGCTGTGAATTTTTAAAAAAATATTTACTTTTTATTAAACATCAAACAACACTTCATAAAGATTTGTTTAAGTTAGGTTAGGATACGTAGGGAACTTGTTGTTAGCTAGGAGAAGTTGTTAAAAGCCCTTGAGCCACCAGGGGGCAGCATAAGAACACAGAAAGTTTAATGAAGTTTTGTGGGCGTGGTTACATGTACCAGTCGCAAATGTGCTTGGTAAGTCACAGATGACTAGCACTGAGCAACGTTTATGTTTATATGATCACTAAAACCTTTGTAAATTTTTGTCAGATTTTGTGTATCGAACAAGATTTTGACAATAAACTCATAAGATTTTGCTCAGAAAGTCATACAATCATAAAAGTAAAGTCGTAAGAATTAGAAAATTTGCTAAAGATAAAGTGCTACAATTTTAACAATAAAGTCGTACAATTTTGTGAACGAACCTGTACAATTTCATTTTCAAAATCGCACGTCTTTATTCTTAAAATTGTAGCATTCTAGCTATGAAAAGCCCTTGAGCCACCAGGGGGCAGCATGAGAACACACAATGTTTAATGGAGTTTAAGGTGAGAATTAAGTCATAAAATTCTAAAAAATAAACTAATTAGATTTTTCCCCAAAAAAATTGTACGAGTATAAGAATAAAGTTGTAAGATTTTTAAAGTAAAATTGTAAGATTTTAAAAACTTAGTGTCTGTGTGTGGGGTTTGCGTGTTCTCCCCGTGCTTGGTGGGTTTCCTTCCTCAGGGTACTCCGGTTTCCTCCCACAGTTCAAAGACATGCGGATTAGTGTAATTGGCGTTCCCAAATTGCCTGTAGTGTGTGAATGTCTGTGTGTGTGTGTGTGTGTGTGTGTGTGTGTGTGTGTGTGCCCTGTGATGGATTGGCACCCTATCCAGGGTGTATCTGGCTCCGTGTCCTGTAGTATCCTGGTATAGGCTCCAGGCCCCCCGCGACCCTGCACAGGATAAGATGAGGATGAGGAAAAGAGGAATGAATGGAAAAGTTGTAAAGATTTAAGATTTTACACACAAAGCCATAAAATTATAAGATTAAAGGCACAAGATTTTAAAAATAAAGTCATAAGATAAAAAAAAAAAAAAACGTTTTATATATTTTGGGAAGGTTGTAAAATTTCGCAGACAGGACAGAAAAACAGAAATTCATATGGAAACAAATAAACAAACCTAAAAGCTACGACAGAATGGTTCATATTAGAGAAACAAACACTAATAAATCCTTTAAAAAATATATTAAAAGCCTGATCATGTGACCTCAGCATGAGATTATGATTAGTATCAGAACATCATTTGAGGAGGAAAGAAATCGTACAAGACGAAAGCTGGAACCCATCACTAGTCCCGTCTGTCTGTGTTTCCCCTCCACCATCACTCCAGTTTTATCACTTTATTCTTGAGATTCTGTTTATTTCTATCCCTAATATCTGACATTCCTGATATTATTTAACAAAATCCAGCGACAAAATGATTAAATTCTTGCATTTTGACTCGTGTCTAAACACACATCATTACTGTGAGACGGATAGACGAGGCCCAGAGTTACTAAAACAAACACTTCTGCTGAAACGTGACGCTGCGCTGCTAGCTTCAAGACATCGTTTGCATCATTGATTCTCAGATTCATTTAGATGAATATAATGAACATTGCTTACACTATTGAGAAGCTTCTCCTCGTCTCTCTCTCTCTCTCTCTCTCTCTCTCTCGCTGTGATGTTACAAACATCGCAAATTCCTCCACGTCAGGAGAAAAACGAGGCCCAAAACACAGAGCAATGAGCCGCACACTTTCCCCCACCGCTCTCTTACAAATGTTTAAACATCATGCCAGCGGGCATCCCCGGCCTTATCTTGTCTTCCGCTCTCCTCCTCCTCGTATCCCGCCGCCCGAGAGCGAGGAAAAGGGCTTACCTTTGATTTAATAACGCCAGAAAGCATCCTGGCACCCGATGGGGTCCTGAGACTCACCAGGCTCGTGTTTCTCTTCCTTATCCTGCCGTGTGTGTGTGTGTGTGTGTGTGTGTGTGTGAGATGTAGATGCCTGGCATCGTTCTGAACTACACATTAACCCCGGTTTGATTAAATTCAGCACAGAAACAGATCCTGGTTAAAATGCCAAGCTGCTGCATCGTGACCGTTGGTGTGAAACGGAGAATCAAACGTTAAATCAGTGTCCAGTGTCCTCTAAATCATGTCACAATTCATGTTCAAACTGTGTATTTGGGTTTCATCATCTGTGTTTACCACTTTTTCAAATCATAATCAATATTCCATACATGATGACACGGAGTCGAGTACAAACTCAATTTCTAAATGTTAGACATCGCCGTATCCCAATATCCCAATGTATATCAATTATCCCTCCGTCCATCCATCATCTGCAGCGTTTATCCTGTGTAGGGTCTCGGAGGGTCGGGAGAGCTCTGGTACAAGGTGGGGTACACCCTGGAAGGTGTGCCAGCTCATCACACACCCATTTATACACCATGAGGAATTTGGAAACACCAAACACTTACAACACATGTCTTTGGACTGTGGAAAGAAACCAGAGGACACTGAGGAAACCCACAGCATACAAACTAACCCCCAACCCCAGAGCTATAAGGCTCCAGTGCGCCACCTGTGCAAATGATGTTTTATTGTAAATGAACGCGTATCGTTTAAGTTTATCTTCATGGTTTCAGACGGAATGATCAATCGGTTAAAACAAATCGGCGTGAGACAGAGACAATCTGATCATTTTGATTCATACATAAATGCTCAAACATTTCATACACATTTCCATCACTTTTTCAAATCATAATCACCAACTAATAAAATTGAATTCAACTGAAAATGGATATGAATAAATGTATTAACGAATACGCTAGCGACGACGATGATGATGATGGAGACCTTCAAACCCTCTACATTCCATCAAACTCACTTTAAACTCGACTGTGATTGGGATTTCCATGTCACGCTGATTCACAAGTCATTTTCTTTAATTAACTCTTAAATTTTAAGTGGCACAAATTTGTGTCGGCAAAACAGCATAGGTCAATGATGATAAAATAAAAGTCTTTTATGGAAGTCCTCCCGGTGTGTGTTAGTGGGGAGGTTTTAGACTTCAAACTGTGTATTTGGGTTTTAAGGTAAGTCAAGTAGCACAAAAGTTATCATTAATTTGTATATAGAACTCTCAAATTGAGTATATTATTATTTTTTTGGGCACATAACCAACTGAAAACAACCATAAAAACACCTGATCATGTGTATCTGATATAACAAACCAATCAAACAAACGTATCTTAAAGACATCCGCCCCTCTACCCCATGTTGCTGCTAATGCACCAAACACTTCACACCCACGACTGTATTATTATTATTATTATTATTATTATAACCTGTGCAATAATGCCTTATTTCTGACAATCCTGTTTACACTAAGATACAAGTCCCACCGCACATATATTCCATTGTATATATTCTTATATTTATTGATATTTTAGTGTAATTATACCTTTTGTTTATTCTTCCGTTATAATCTCACATTTTCTTTATAGTTGCTGGTCTCTGAGATCTACCAAACAAATTTCGTTGTATCGCTACAATAACAATAAAGTCTCTTTTTCAACATCTTAATTTTCTTTATCTTTTTTACTTTTTTCTGCTCAGTCATATATGTATAGTAGGTTTAAATGAACTAAAAATCCAGTTCATCATATTGCCTAAGTTGTGTTGAAAAAAGGACATATCTCTCTATACTGCACAATCCTGAGTTTTATTTATGTTCATTTAAAAAAAAAACACACCAGCAAAACAAATAACAGCTAAAATGCTCAGGGCTGGTCAGGTGGTACAACCAGACGCGGAGACACACACCATCACACACACCATCACACACTCCGCCACAGAACACAGTAATAATCTTTAATAGAAATGAGAGCTGACTTTGTTGCTCTAGACGGCTGCGTGATTACAAATTAGTACAAATGAATCAGTGAATCTAAACGAATCATTTCACTAAATGACTCAAATGATTCAAGTCATTAAAACTCTTCATTTGGAACTTTTATGGAACGATTATTCGGCTGTGAAGTGGAGCTGAGAGCTGCTGTTCTGTGCAATAAGTAAAAGGATAAGAGTGTGTGCAGTGTGTGTGTGTGTGTGTGTGTGTGTGTGTGTGTGTGAACACACACACAGCCCTCGGTTATTATTCCCACATTAATTTTTCCATTTGAAAATTGTAAAATGAAGCCTCGGTAGAGAAGAAGGGCGTGAGCTGGGATGTAAAAGATGGCCGTGGACGACACGAGAGGCGGCTTCACTCCCAAAACAGCCCTTAATTATGCCGGAGCCTGGCTGCTTCCGACACACACACATACACACACACACACGGAAACCTAGTTTAGGTGGAAATGCTCTTTCCTATAAGCACTGTGTTAGATGTTACATGAAGAACTCCCTCCAGTCCTGCTCCCAGTCTCACACACACACACACACACACACACACACAGTTTTTCCTAATTAACTCTCAATATTGCAGAACATCTCTTTTAGTACAATATTTGTCGTTTTTCCTCTGCCGGTTCGTCTCGGAGGTGCGAGCGGATTCTGCTCGAGTTGTGGATTGTCACAGCTCGTTTTTTTCTCCGGCCCTCAACACCCGGCTCTTCATTTATTTATTTATTTATTCCGAGGGGGGGGGGGGGGGGGTGGGGTAAATATCCGGTGAATATCAGTGCGAGGACAGTATGGGAACGGAGAGGAAATCAATCACCGGCTCCATAAAAAAAGGAAGCTTTGAGCATAATGTTGTTGTGTCTGTCACAAACCGGATTAGGCCAGACACGTCGCAACTGTTGATGGATGACAGCGGGGTTTCGGAAACCGTTTCTTTCTTTCTTTCCTTTTTTTTTTTTTTGGTACATCTCGGTTTTCTCAACATGAAACATTGAAACACATGCACACACACACACACTCATGTAGGACTTACTCATCCGCCACGCTTTGTCCTGTTTATGATGTATTAGTTACTTAAAGCCTGCGATGGATCGACGCCCCGTCGAGGGTGTACCCCGCCTCGCACCCAAAGTTCCCTGGCAGTAGGCTTCGGGGCTGCGACACTGTACAGGATAAGAGAATAAGGATAAAGAATGAATGTGAGAGAATGTGATTTACTTAAAGCTTTGGGAAAACACACACTTCGCTCAGATTCTTGTTGTTTTTTTTTGTCTCTAAATGAATAGTGCTTCCATTTTTCTGGGCTAAAAGCTTCACATATTGTTTTTGCAGAATGTATGTAAGACCTCTGATGACAGATTATATATTTTTACACGTAAAAATATTTAAGAGATGGCACGGTGCTGTAGTGGTTAGCACTGTCGCCTTGCACCTCCAGGGTCCGGGTTCGATTCCCGGCCAGGCTCGAGTCCCGTCTCTGTGTGCATGGAGTTTGCATGTTTTCCCCGTGCTTGGTGGGTTTCCTCCGGGTACTCCGGTTTCCTCCCACAGTCCAAAGACATGTAGGTTAGGCTAATTGGTGTTTTCAAATTGCCCGTAGTGTGTGTGGCGCCCTGTCCAGGGTGTACCCCGCCTCGTGCCCTAAGCCTGCTGGGATAGGCTCCAGGTCCCTGCGACCCTGAATACAGGTCAAATGGCATCAAGTGAAAACAATCCAACATCTCAAAGAAATACAAAACTCAAGTATATTTGGTGGAATCATATGAATTGTGTGTATCGTACTTTGCCTTTTTTTGTTAGAAAATCATACTTGATTATTTTCCTCTAACCGAATGTTTTATATTTTAATCCCACACCAACATCTCAACAATTATAAGTTCTCTTTATTAACCTTTTCTCATTCACATTCTCAACACTCAGCTCTTTTATTGTCTGGTAGAAAAGGTTTTAAGTAATTATATCTTATTGGAAAAATTGTTCAAACCTAACCTGATTGAGCCATGTCTACCATTTAGTGGAGGTTTGGTATGTTATAGAAAATTCACTAGATTTTACTGCATCTTTAAATAGGTTGCTTCTTTAATAGCTTTACAGCAAATTACGCAACAAAAAAAAAGAAAAGAAGTGAACCTAATGTTTACAAACGTTTGTGCTGTTGTACTTTTACCATAAAGAGACATCTCAACCGTTTGGAAGGGGACTATTCTGGGGTCTGTAAAAAGATCTAAATAATAAAACATTGTCTGTTGTTATTATTGCCTCAAAGAAATAAAAAGACTTTTCTTAGTAAGGATTTTAAAGGGTAATTTTTTTACTTTTATCTGTTTGTAGCTGCTTTTAATGTCTTAAAACGTCTAGAAAAGTATTCAGATCATGTTCTTGTTTATGTATATAGTAGCTATAAACATTATTCCTTCACCATGTCACTGCAAAGATGCGTAAAAGCCCTGCAGATGTCTGGGAACTTACATCTTCACGTCTGACACTGGAGACAATTTTTTTTATTTTTATTATAGAATCAATAACATATGAACACATGAATTAATGTTCTAGAGAATTAATGAACACCCATCCTTTCTGACCAATCAGAATCCAGGGTTTAACAGCATTGAGCTATAAATATAATTAAAATGTGCATGTCAGGGTAGAACAGGTTACATCAGGTAGCAGAGATGAAGAATAGAAGGCAAGGTGCTCATGTTGATGATATATACAGAACTGAGTAAAAAAAGCCTCTGTGTTGTTCTCAGTAATTGACGTCATGCTGCTCAGAAGCGTCTGAATCCACCAGCGAAGGTGCTGTGACTGCTTTGACAAGTTAAGTGTGGGGCGGGGGAGAGGCGGCCATTGTCTTCCAAATGAGCTTCCACATCGGTGGCGTTACCCCGTACCTGCACGTTAATGATTGAGCTGTTTGTGTGAGTGAGCGTGTGTGTGAGTGTGTGTGTGTGTTTGTGTGTGTGTGTGGAGGTGTATGGCCAGTGACTGACACATCAGCTAACCGTGGCACTTTTTCCTTACAATAAAAGGAAAAAGAAAAGGGAGGTAAAGAAGGCCAGTTAGATCTGTGTGTGTGTGTGTGTGTGTGTGTGTGTGTGTTTTAGTCTAAAACTCAGTGCACACACACTTTAAACCGTCACCTTTACCAAAATATTTGAGCTTTGCACTGCTTAAAAACCTAGTATATCATTTTTTGTAACATTGCTGCATCTACTTTGAGTACTTTGAGTCTCTAAAATATATATATATATATAATAAACAGAAGTAGTGAGTCCACCATTTGAGATATCTGTGTACTAAAAGCAGTGTTTGATGTAACCTGTTACAAAGTAACGGGCTAGAGTACTCAGATAAATTTTTTAATGTAACGAATAATCTAACGTCGCCATTTAAGTACTCAGTTATTTAGAATTTTTTCAAAAATGTAATTCGTTATTCAGACAATTTATGCCATCTGTGAGCCAGACAGCAGTCATTCCTAATCCACTGGCGTGTGTGTGAAAGTCGTCCGCGAAGGAATTTTTATTTTCTACAATGGAAAAGTACTCAAACTGGTTACTTTTATCAGAAACTAACGCTGTAATGTAACTGATTACTTTTTAAAGACAGTAATTTCGTAATGTAATTTGTTACTTAAAGTAACGTCACCCAACACTGACTAAAAGTAAAACAAAAGCAAAATGTTAAAAAAAACGTACTTATTAATACTTAGAATTTGACAATGTTTATATTATGGGATGCCAGTTTTCTGCAAATTACAAATAAAAATTTCATGTTTTTATAGTAACATATTTTTCTAGAGGCACATGCCTGGTGGAATAAGGAAAACCCTTAATTTATGGAAGGAGTCTCCAGTGTCAGTGCTTCACATCTAAAGCTGTCGTCTTTTCTTTGCGGTTTCTCAGTGCTGATGAAAAAATGTGATTGTTAATAGTTCATTTTCTTAAACTTTTCTTAAACAGAATATAATCTGAGTTAAATGTTAAATCGAGAACTACTGCAGAAAGAAAGACTGAACTGAAGTCTGTGTTCTTTAACTGAAACGTGACAGGCTGGGAATTCTGGGAGACTGAACGCAAGATCCTGTTAAAACTTAAAAGTAATAAGAGGAATAAAACATTTAGGGAAGTGCTGTTAATGAAAAGTAATACACAAAAAATATAGAATATAGTCAAATAGAATTAATGAACTTCCAGCTGTAGAAAATGTATTTCTTAAAAGAATTCTGGAAAAGCAACAACCATGGCCGAACAGTTAACAGTTAGCATAACCATTAGCGGTTATTAACGCCATTGTGGGCAAAGTAGGAAGTGAAAACAGATCAACATGTGGAGCAACGAGGTTTACACAAAATAAAAACCTTCTATACTCAGTGGGATTATACAGTATACATTATAAAACATCACTGTGTGTGAAGACGTTACAGGAAAACAATCATCTACATGGTGGCGTCTCATGTTGTGAAGTTACTGTTTTATTATTTTATCCCACAACAAGTTGTTAACAATTACAACTTCTCCATAACCCTAACTCTTCTGTCTCCTTATCATTCTTTTTCATAAAGCATATTTTTAAATTGAAATATGGTAAACTTAACCTAATTGAACCATCTCTACCACTCGGTTGAGGTATGATCTGTTAAAAAAAAAAAAGCACAGCGTCTTTAAGTAGCATGGCTTCTCAATTAATATTTTTTACAATGAAGTGATATCTTAACCATTTGGAAGATGCTGGGGTCTTGTAAAATGTATTTATTTATTTTTTTTTACATGTATTCGACATGTTATTCGATTCGATGGTTTTGCTGGGGCTCTTGTTTAGTAGCTGTAAAAAAAACTAAATCATCAATTTCTGCATTAGATTTAATCCAAAAGTGGGAAGTCTAAAACCATATTTATGTGATAATCGAGTTCAGCACAATTATTTCACATTCATCTGTGTGGTCGCTCTAACCAACTAATCTATGATAAACACAACGATGCTGTAGACATATTTAAATGAGGGATTTATCATTGTTGTTGAAGACGGCTGTGTTCAATCAATCAAAGTTTATTAACGTACAATGTTTTGAAATCACGTGTTAATAAAAGACAAAATGAAAGATAACAGTAAAAAGACCAAGTGCTTGAAGGTAAATAAAATTGAAAGGATGTAAAAATATATTAAAAACATAAAATGATGTAAATTAAAAACAACAAAACCAAAACCATCAGTTAAAAGCCAAAGAATTGAAAAGTATTTGAGATTTTAATGCTGCTAAATTAGCCAAACTGTCCTAAATCTCAGTGTTGAGTCTCACTAACAAGTGGTTTTCTTGTGGACACACAGCCGTTTATCCTGTGAGTTTTTTTTTTATCACCAGGTGTTGAAGTGATCTCAGATTTCTTCCCAGCTACGTTTCCAGTTCAGCATTATCCTACCAGGTTTGGATAAAACCTAAATCCTAACCTAATCCAGTAACTCCTTAGTTGTTTTCTTTGCTTGAAGCTGGACAGCAGTTTAACCAGGCAGTGTTTGGGTTCATTTAGCAGCAGAAATCTGTATTCAGGGAGATTTTGAGATTAAAACTGCTCGTCTTATGAAACTCCAATGTTCTTTTTTTCTGAAAACTTATCAAGTAGGAGTTGGAAGCCCTTCCTCAGAAAGTCTCTCAGGTCTGATTATATGTTTAGAGCACGAGACAAACAGGCGCTGAGATCAGCGGCGTCCCTCTGGGCTCCTCGCCGATGAATAGAGCGCCACGTCCCAGTAATTAACCATGACTACTTTCCTTGGCTGAGGTGGCGCCCGTGTTCTGTCTTTCTCTCTGTCTTCTCTTCCTCCTTTTCAGAAGAGATGACGCAGGCATATCTGTCAATCTTCTCTTCCCTGCCTCCTCCATCCTCCGCCATGCTCCTCCATGCTCTCGCTCTCCTCCTCTTCTTTCTCTCGGCTGAATAATTAACCACTGACGCCGAAGACGCTCAAGAACGAGATGATGTTCCCGTCGAGTTTAGATCATGCCAGGGTTTTTTTATTTTTTGACAGAAGTGACAGGCATCTTTGGATTGGAGCGCTAAATCGAGTCGCGTTGAGGAACCAGACCGAGCCGAAGGCAGATCTTAGCATTGTTTATCGACGTCTCTTTTTTGTTCCCTTCTCTGATTGGCGGTTTGATCATATCAGCAATGTTCTGTCATGTAGAAATGATCTCCTTTACCTCACCTAATACCCTGCTAAACATTAACGTGGAGTGCATGTGTGTGTGTGTGTGTGTGTGTGTGTGTGTGTGTGTGAGTGTGTGGGTGTGTGTAGGTGTGGGTGTGAGTTAGAACCCCCTCTTTCTAACAAAAGGAAGAGTGAACCCATGTGTCTGACAGCCTCTTATTGTTTTTCTTCTCCACCTTCTATGCGTTTGTGCCATCAGCAGATTCCTGACACATCTTTACGGCCTTGTTTTTGTCTTTAACCACTTTCTTTCATCCTCTTTTTTAACTTCCTTGCTCTCTCTCCCTCCCTCTCTCTCTCTCTACTGCTATCTGTTCTTGATCTCCATGTGCACATTTTTTTCTCCCGAGTGTTGCTTAGGGAGATGGAGAGATGAGGAAAGCACGCAGGGCTTTGATGTTCTTTCCGTAATGACGCGAGAGCGGTGGGGCCGCGCCATCCCAGTGGGATAGAGAGAAGAACGGAGCGGAGGCAAGAGGGCAGGAAAGGCACCGGTCCGGCTCGGACTGGGTCACAGTGAAAGAGGGGAAAGTTGAACTACAGAAGAAAGAACAGTGTACTTTACTAATGTGACCTTTTTCTAGTTTTTAGTACAGTTCTTAGTTGAGTTCTGGGTTTTCATGATGTTATTATTCATTAAATAAAATGAAAAAATAAAATATGAATTATCGGAATAACAAAGAATTTGACTGCAAAATGAGATATATCCATTAGAACTGTATGAAGAAAAAAAAAGCAGAATTGCAGGCTGATAGAGAATATTTTGTGCATAATATCTTTGAGTGTTGAAAAGCAGAAATACAAACATATTATGTACAAATTGTTCTGCTTATTTTTTGCATATGTTTTTTGCAAAGCGCTATAACTCCACCCACCCAGTTTTGTCACAACGGATAAATCAATCTGTAGTATGGTTATTTAAATATAAAAAATTTTATCAGTAATATGCTCTTGAGTTTTTTTTTAAACAAAATATAACAAACTCGTGCTTTGATTATGATTTGATAGCGAGACACGGCAGTAAATTGAGCAAGGAACAACCAAAAGGGGTTTTAAAACCGTTTTAATTTAAAAAAGCACATTATAAACAACACAAAAAGTTACATTTACAGCCTCATCAGCCTCGTTCTCCACCAGTCTCAGCTTCACTTCATTACTGGACCACAGCTCACTGCCATAGTACAGGTTTACATCATGTAACTTCAGATCCGTCTGTGGTTCCACAATGTTATAACAGAGTTAATCATAAAATAGGACGTAGTGGACGTAGCCGGAACTAACAGACACAAAAGCTTCGTGCACATGGTGCATTCGTCTCATGTCTCTTTTACAGAAAGTGATCGCACATCTCTTGAGGATTGTATTGGTGTCTATCTCTTTAATTGTCTTTTGAGTAAACTACAGCGAAAGGCCTCGAAACTCCCAAACGCAGCAAACACCAGTGCACAGCTCAAAGCCCTTAAAAGAAGAGTAAACATAGTACAGTAATTACTAACGAATACATTTTAATATAGAGAACCTTGTGTGCCAGAATAGGCGAAAGTTTAAAAATAGCATTTATCTCATTTTGCAATCAAACTGTAGACATGGTTAGATAAAGCAGCAGTTATCAAATTGATCCAGATAAGTATTCTACTGGCTCAGTGTCAATCCTCAGGAGAAACAAATGTCTTTACCTGAGCTGATGGACGTATGAACAGTCCAGCAAACCCGTTTTTCTAAACAGTTTGTCTTCTGTAGCAGATCTTCGCTTGCTGGCGGTCGTAGGAATTTAATTCGCATACAAGCAGTGCTATTGACCGAGGTGAGCTACACAACGCGTAGAGCTTTCACCAACATTCACTAAATAAATAAATAAATAAATAAATCATTGCTTATCAATGTGATGCTTTGGGAGTCCACTGAGTCATGTCCAAATCAGAACTTTATATACAATACATCCTTTATGTATGACATATTTTCAAAAAAGTTTACACTAATCCTTTGCTTTTCTAAATATCCCATAATGCTGTGCGTCGTGAGTGTGTAAAACACAACAGCAGTAAACCAACAGTGTTAATGACATCAGGATGAGATCAAATGATTTAACAATAAACGTAATATTTCTTTATTCCTTATAGAATCTTAACGGTCTTTGAGGATAAAACATTTTCCAACTTTGGAAATAACTTTGGGCAAAACCTTTAATTATAAACTCAAAACTTATGAACTGATTAACTCTCCTCTGATTGGATGGGGTAAAGTTTCACACCAATAAGAGCACACCAATAAGCATGCTAATAATATGCTGTATCCCGTATATAGTACTGTACGTATGTTAGACTTTCCCAGTATGATGCTTTTTTGCAAAAACAAAAAGGGTGCAACTAATTAAATATGCATCAGTACAAACATTTTTTAGTCTGTGATGTTTCATGTACAAATCTTTATTACACGCTGTGTGAGGATGTGCTCAAGAACAAAAGTGCTTCATGTAAGAGATGTGTTTTTCATTATATTTATCTGATTTTCACTATAAATCTAATGTAACCCTAATTATTAACAATATTATGGAAAACACTAAACTTTCAATAATGTGATCCTAATTACTAGAAAGAAAAACAACAACAACAACAACAACAAAAAGTGTGTGTTTATACAATTGTGCTTATATGGATATATGACATAACAATATTAGTAGGTATGAAGTTTTGTGTGTGAGTGAACAGAAAGAGTGAAATAAAGTTGAATCTGTTGTGTGTTGATAGGTTTATGGTACAGTTTAAGAGAAGATGTATTATAGATGGAATTTATCTAAAAAAAGAAGAGGGAGAAGAAAGTTGATGCGGAGTTTATGATTCATTTTTTTCTCTTCAACATGAACAGTAAGAGAAATGAGATCAGAATTTTATGAGATTCTATTTCTTATTTGTTATTGGAAGAGAATTTGATTTGGACTGGAAATATCACTCACCTTAACACTGTACTGTACCTGGCATTGCTAAAGCACATCTCTCTCTCTCTCTCCCTCTCTCTCTCTCTCTCCCTCTCTCTCTCTCTCTGTCTCTCTCTCTCTCTCTCTCTCTCTCTCTCTCCCTCTCTCTGTCTCTCTCCCTCCATCTCTCTCTCTCTCTCCTGATCTCTCTCTCCCTCTCTCTCTCTCTCTCCTGATCTCTATTGAATTATTAACTCCCAGCTCAGGGGAGTTAAAGCTTTGTGCTGAGTGGACAGGGCCAGAGATCCGGCTCCATGTTGCCTGTGTTTAGGAAGTCCAGCTATTCAGTCGAGGATTACACGGCCTCTCAGTCCGCCCTCCTCCCCCTCACCCCCACCTTCCCTTCTTTAAACACTCATCAACACACTCACACACACACACCCACACACCCACACACACTTTCTGATAGGTTGTTTTTATGCACAGATTGAATAGATTCTTAGTTTTCCTGAAAAAAAATAATAAATTTTTTAAGTTTATAGTAATTTTTTTTCTTATAGAGTGTTATACTCCAAGAATGATATTTTAATGGATCTAATCAAATAATGCTACTATTTATTTATTTTTTTATCAGAAATTCTATGCATTTTTACCTTTTTCAAATGTTTTCAAGTTTTTTTATTGTATTGGTGATTTATTGTTGCTTCTTTTCTATTAATGAGTGTTTTTATTATTAGTAGTATTATTAGGTAAATAACCTGCACGTAACCTGTACATGAAAATAATGTTTATATAGTAAAATATTTCTAGAAATAAATATTCAGGGATAATCTTGTATTTGGTTTATTGTAGGCAGTACAGTGGCGTAGTGGTTAGCACTGTGGCGTCGCACTCTCAGGGTCCAGGTTCGATTCCTGCCTCGGGGTGTGTGTAAGTGTAGGTGTAAGTTTGCATGTTCTTCCCGCGCTTGGTGGGTTTCCTCCAGGTACTCTGGTTTCCTCCTTCAGTCCAAATACATGCAAATTAGGCTAATTGCCATTTCCAGATTGCCTGTAGTGTGTGAGTGTGTGCCATGTGATGGATTGGCGCCCTGTCCAGGGTGTACCCCTCCTAGTGCCCGAAGTCTCCTGGGATAAGCTCCAACTTCCCGCAACCCTGTTCAGCATAAGTGCTATAGATAACAAGTGAATGCATGAAAAAAGGCTGATTGTAATCTTATTTTGGGAAATGGTGGACAAAATTTGACTAGATGTAAGATCTGTCAGTGTGTGTCACAATAAATTTAGTTGATATCAGTTTTGAGAAGGTCATGTTACTGAGGATCTGCACAGAAGTGTAAGCTCCTCTGTCCGGGCGAAGCCAAAAAACTTCATGTTGCAAATTTACCTCTGACTGAACTGAAACTGGAGACTCCTTCCTTACATGTACATGTTAGAGATTTGGAGTGGCTACTTGTACCCCTGTGAATGAGGTGTTACTTTGGGATCGGTGGTGGATCAGAATGTGCTACTGTCAGAGCTGCTGTTATAGAAAACTAATCAACACCATCTGACCCCATCTGATAAGTGCTTATAATAATAATAATAATAATAATAATGAATGAAAATCTGAATGAGAGATGAAGAGATGCCTCACTTTAGTCTTCTATTTAAGAGCAATCAGATGAGCAGAGTGTGTCCTTCAAGAGCACAAAGGTGAACAGAATCAGCATGTGTGTCAGGTTTTATCTACCCAAGCTGGAGAGGAAGCGGTAATCTTACACTCGATGATCGTCTGGGTCCAGTCCAATACTGCCCATGCACAGTTTTTTTTTTGTTTTAAGCAAAGTGCTGGTGTCTGATGGGTCACAGTGATGCAGTGCTGATTTCGGCCACAGGGGGCAGTCAAAGGGCACGCTCAGCCTCAGTCCTTAAACAGCATATTGCCGGTTCTTTATTTTCCCACCGCTGGCACGGGCTTAAATTGTTAATATTAATATTTTATGGGCTCATGCACTGTCTGTTAAACATGTCTGAGTACTGGGTTTACGTAACATTTTGAATGAGGATGAGAAAAAAAAAAAGAAACCAGTAGAAACACAAGAACATCTATTTATTTATTTATTTATTTATTTATGGTAATATTGCACAGTCATACTAACACTTCTGCTAGATGTTAAACTGCATTTTCTTGCTAAGTATCGGTACTTAGAAGTTAAAAATAAAAATAGACATTAGCCTTTGGAATGTGGGAGAAAACCAGAGAACTCGGAGGAAACCCACTAAACACGGGGACAACATGCAAACTATATTTTACTTCTATTTGTTTATTTAAATGAATTCTTTGGGGAGTTTTGCTATTTTTATCTCTACCTTTTTTGGCAGTCTGCTTATATAAACTAATGTAAACTATATATTTTTAAAACGGTTTTATTATTTATTTATTTATTTATTTATATTTTATCTATCTATCTATCTATATAAAAAGAGAGACTAGTAAGGAAATGAAATGCTTAGTACTGCTAAAATAAGTAACATTAAATTTACCTGTAAATGGATAAAAAAGTTATTAATAACAAGTTTAAAGTTACTAATTACGTATCACTACTCCGTATTTCTTAGATCTAGTTCACACATCCTAATTCTTCAGACGTTAGTGTCATCCTGATCCAAATCAATAAGTAACATAGTAAAATAATAATTAAATGATAATCAGAATGATTTCAGGTGATAAGAGTTCGATTACTCGTCAGCAGGATTAAGACAAAACTAAAGATATAAACATCAGATGCTGGAGCTGTCATGGCTGATGGAGTGTGTTCGAGCTGGATCAGGTGTGTAGCACAAAGTCACCATGTCTTGTGAATTTAAACTTCCTAAGGAGTAAAAAACGTATACATGGGACAGAGACAGAGAGACAGTCAGGCTGTGGAGCAAAAAGCTATCAGTCTTTAACTTCCCATCTGGGACAAGATGAGAGAAAAAAAAAAAAACGAATCCAGCGCTTCTGTTCAGTTGCATGAAACAGGTCATGAGAAAGTTCCCGTCCCTTTTCCCCTTAACACAATTATTTTTTAGGATTAGGAAGCTGAGTGTCCATTCCGACGCCCACGCAGCCGTGGACCCGGGTCCGTCGGGCGCCCCATCACTCAGCGCACTCCGACTGGGGCAAAGAGAGAGGGGTGGTGCTGGTGGTGGGATAGGATGGGGGTGTGTGTGACAGAATAGGATGTGCTCCGTCACCCTCTGCAAAGACTGGAAGCTTCCTATACATGGCAGCTGCAAGACTCCTCTGATGTATCAGAGTCAGCAGAATCATTGATCAGCAACTGAAGTTAATCATTGATTGGGGGGGGGGTTCAGGAGAGAGACGGGGAGGGGCAGTAATGAGGGGGCAGAAACTCAGCAGGAGGGCAGAAGTGACACAAACATACTGTTGGAATCCCAGGAATCAGTTATGTTCATGTTAAGGTGTATAAATGCAAAGATCCGTGAAAATATAAGAAGCCTAAAATTGATGTTCCCATTTCCTAATGCTGTTATATCAGAGTAAATGGGCGTGTCATACTTTTTATGCATCTGTAGTTACATGTACCCATGCTTTCGCTTATGTTATAGCAGCTATAAACACTCATTCCTTCACCATCATTTTATTTCTCTTAAAGTTAATACGAAGAAAAAAAAACAGTTTTTCATGTTATCAAGAAAATGCAAAGAGTAAAACTACTCTATGTTAGAAAAACGTCTCTGACACTGGAGACTCCTTCCATAAATCAGAATAAACATCTTAAAGGAGACATTTAACACAATAATGTTTAAGAAGACGTGCATTAATATAAATCTGTCATCTGCTGTTATGTAACCCGACAGAATCCAGTATTTCAATGCGTTTAAAAGATAAAAGTCCACCTATCTACGTGATGCAACTTCAGGAATCTGATCGCTCGCTCCACTGCTGTTCCCTGCGTCCATGTACCAACTGTTTTCACTTCTCATGGTTAATATTCAGGCTGATTGACTTTGACCTTGTTGAGCAGTTGCTCATCCAACCTTACCACGCTCCATGTTGGATCGCTCATCTCCGGAGGGCGAAGGTTATCCCTGCACCATCTTGTGATCCAAGCCTCTGATTTCATTGGCTCATAATCAGTGGAAAACATCACCGGGTCAGCGATAACGTTCAGCGCGTACGGGTCACGGATTATGCTGATGCCATGGGTTTGTTACGCTATTTAACTCCGTCCTCATTGGTCAGGAGAGGGAGACTTTATGACCGTGTAGGGTGAGGGTCATAAACCTGTACAGCTGCGTTCGAGAATCAAAAAGTTTGTGCACCCCTCTTCACATTTTGGGTATTTCAAGTATTATACTGGATGTTGCTATATTATTTATATTTATAATAACTATTGCACATGCTGAGATGTGAGTATTAGTAAAAACAATCCAGTCATCACATTACTGAGTGTTATATATAATAATAATAATTACCTGATATATAAATACGTGCATATCTTACTTTTTTAATTTTGCTCTCTCTCACAATTATTAGCTACTTACAAAAAAATTCCTGAACATGCACGTCACTTTACTTTATCATTTCGACATTTCTATTCTGAAACATGCATATTAATTGTATTTATTTATTTTTAATGTGTGATAAATATTTCTGATTTAAAAAGATGATTTTATTAATTGATTATTTCCCTCTGAATCGATCTCAATCACTCTCAGAGAACTTCAGGATGTTTTTCTTTAACTAAAACTTACATCAGGTCTTAGATGTCGCATTAGGACACACAAGTTATTTAAATAGTGCTTTTCACTAAATCTGGGTTCAGAAATCTAATGTTTGATTTTATTAATTTAACAAGATGTCGTAAACGTCTAAGCTTGTGTAAGAAGGTCTCATTAATTTCAGATTGCAGTAGAAGAGTTTTTTTTTTAATCCAGAAATCAAAGGGCGTACAAACTTTTGCACTCAATATATCGCTATACAGTAAAACTAGAAACGCACAAAGCGGCATTTTTCCTCCTTTAAAGCTGTGACAGAAAAGCCATAAAAGACTAATTTGGATGTAATGGTGTTTTAAGTGGATGTAATTGATAGTCTCCCTCCCTCCCTCGCTCCCTCCCTCCCTGCTTCGCTCCCTCCCTCCCTCCCTCCCTCGCTTCATGTCTCTGTATCCCGTAGCTCAGCTGTTGGTACACAATCATTAACCTGGCCTGTTTTGGCTGCGTTGAGGATGGGCAAATCGGCCATTGTGTACGCTGTCATCTTCAGGAAGTGAGGATTTCCCCCCGCTGTCACACACATGATGAGCGATTCTCTCCCTCACTCACTCATTCTCTCTTTTCTATCTATGTGATGGAATGTGTTTACTGTAATCCTGAAAAAATGTAATACAAGAACCTACAGTTTAACTCAACACGTGTGTGTGTGTGTGTGTGTGTGTGTTCAACAATATACAACGTACCACAGGTAGGTATAACTCAGCGACGTTACAGCGCGCCACTATACCTTCATTGTACATTTAACCCTAAATCTAGCACAGATACGTAAAAACGAGGCAACTTTTAGGTGTGGCATAATGTAGAAAGTAATGTAGTGCATCAAAATAAAGAGAAATATACTTCTACACTGGACGAATTCATCCCACGTTTACTGTACATCATGCTAGCAAAAGAAAAAAAATCAAATATAGCATAATATTTTGTTTACAGTGTAACAACTAATAGCTACATCCGTTATTTCAGGTTCAATTAGGATCTATCTATCTATCTATCTATCTATCTATCTATCTATCTATCTATCTATCTATCTATCTATCTATCTATCTAGCATTGAGAGATCAGATGCTACACACTTTTGTAATGTTAGCTAAGTTTTTGTTTTCCAAATAAATAGTTTTTTTTAGATACTTTACAATTTACACATTTTACGATTCAAGCCCTTGACATCATTTATTTTTATTTCCTGCTTTTTGGATAAACTCACCTGAAATATCACCTGAGCTTGAAATTCTGAATTTTCCGGTAAAATCGCAAATAAAGCCTGAACCTACTGACCGTTTGGTCACAATATAAACAAATATAACATTAGGTAGCGTTAACATTACACAATTTACATACTTTGTTACAATTTTCACTTCTTTTTGTCCTTTTGTGTTTAATGTAAGAATAAATTAAGTAACATTAACATTACGTCATTCGACTTTACGATTCCCGCTTATGTATTTTATTTATTTATTTTCTTCATTTCTGGATTTTACAACCTTCTGTCATTTTCCGTCACATTTCACAATCTGATACTTAATAACATTAACTGATAACTGTAGTAACAAAGTGATTATCCGACCGATGCGGTTTAAATGTTAAAGCTTAGTGCTTCTACTAAACGTGAGTTTAAACAAAGAGTGCTAATGTGACGTACACCGCTAGCATAGTGATGTTGTAAGTTATAAATTGACGACTCGGAATGATTAATAGCAGCACTGACAAATTTCCTTTTCTCAGTTTGTCCTGATGGACGGCCGTCTTTCTCCTATTAGCTCTGGAATGTCTGCTGATTGAGATGCAGGCTCCCCACACACACACACACACACACAAACACAGTCTCACACACACACTATCAGCCTCATGCCGTGCGCCGGTTAAAGTATTAACCCAGCGGTGTTTGACAATATTGCTGAGTGGTGTGTGAAGCGCCGGGGATCAAAGTTATCATGTAAGGGGGAAGCAGCTCCATTGAGACGAGCCCATAGAAGCCGTCCACTCCGTCATGTTCCCTCCATTGGAAAGAGCTGACTAGAGCAGGTCCTTAGCCCCGGTCCTCCACCCACTCCTCCACTCCCTCATCCTCTTCTCATTTTTCATCCTTTACCGCTTTACACCTAGCCTTCTCTTTCTCTCACGTCCGGGTTTCTGAGATTTAAGGACCTGGACTTTATTTCTTATGGAGGGAACAGCTTTCTAAAATTTGCACCAACAATCCTTTTTATCCTGATTGGTCGGAAAGTTGATACCAATGTGTTCCTTAATTAATATGAGAGTGTTTCTCGTTTCTCATTCATAGAGACTTTCTTTGTATCAGTCGGACTTTGTATCAGCTGTTACTCCAACATCCTCAGATGAAGCAGGAGTCATTTTTGATTAATTTGGACTCTTTTCAAGAAAAAGAGAAAAAGATACTAGTGAGATAAAGACCGTTTATAGCTGCTATAACAAATGTTAGAATAGGAACTAACTGCTTTCACCAACATTAAATGTAATTAAAGTATGACGTGATGACAAAGTGCTGTAATAAATGTTGAATAAAACTTGGCAAGTTGATAAAAGAAAATAATCAACATAAGATAATTTGGAACATTACTTAAACCCGAACTTTCAAACATTGAATGATTCAGGAATCGATTCAGAAATGTGACTCACTTGGTCAATTGGTTTATTTGAGTCAAAATTTAATTTTATTAACTATGGGCAATTTGGGAACACCAATTAGCCTAACCTGCATATCTGTGGACGGTGGGAGGAAACCGGAGAACCCGGAGGAAACCATTTTCAATATTTTTTTTGTCTAAATTTATAAAAAAAAAATAATAATAATCTTTACTCAAAGTTTAATGTCATTTCAATTGAACTTTTTCTTTCCAAGCATGATGGGTGTCCATAAGTAAAAATAAAAAAATAAATAAACAAACAAACTTTATCTGGGGGTAAAAAGTTATTCATTTATTTAAACAAAAAATACAGTGGTTTGTTATAAATTATTTCATTATATTATTATTTTAAAATATTATTATTAATAACAATGTAATCATTTAAATATTAATTATTAATGAATAAATGGATGAATATTTTTTTTATATTTATTTATAGTTTTGGGCGTATACTCCATGTGCGTATACAGTAGTCATGAGTTTATTCCCAATCCCGCGTGCATGATTAATTTTTGGGTGTACTCATAATTTAATGTATAAAATCTTTGTGGCGAATTTAACACATGATCTATGCTCTTTTTGATAACTCAGAAATTTGCTTCATTTAGGAATATAAAATTACAGAATGTAGAGAAAAACAGAACAAACAAAAGACTTCACGTGAAGTCCAGTACAATTATTACAACAGAGTCATGTGATCTAATCTAGTTACTGTTTTTCTGTCTCTAATTGGTTTATTTCTCCTATTTGTACAACAATTACAATTTTTCATTCATGAAATTAAGACACAATTCTGCTTTTTTACTCGTTTATACTCACAGTTTAGTCGTTGTTCGGATGATCTTTACAGCACTTTACTACGTGTGTTTCTGAAAGAGAGATGGAGACAGTTCTAGCACTTTTGATCCGTGACTTTGATAAACTGACATGTTATTAATTAAATTTTAGTTTTATTTATAAAGCACTTAATGAAATTGAAACTTTACAGGAATACAAATGACTTCAACTTAAGTAATGAACAGATGTTTACATTTATAGCTCATTGGTTGATATTATTTTTCTCCGCCCACTCTTGCATCAGCAGCAATTAGGAGATAATTACAGACAAAGGAAAGTCATTGCATTTTAATGAAGCATTGGAGAACGTATATTTTTAAAGATTTGAATATTTTCTGTGATTAATAGCGTTGGTTTGTGTATCGTGCGGCGAGAAAGGTCACTTCGGATGAAAAAGAGATAAAGACAAATGAATTATCTGCGTCTTCACTTCACTAGCTCAAATGTTCTAAGGCGCAGGATGATGTTTATTTATTTATTTATTTATTTATTTATTTATTTATTTCTACATTTATTAATTTATGGTAAAGTCTAATACATTTTTATTTATTGTAGAATAGAGAAAATGTCATTTTCATAGGGCTTTTATGAAATATTTGTATAAATTAATTTTATTTTAACTTCATGCTCAATTGGTTTAAACACAGACTGATTTATTACAATTACATCATCACTATCAGCTTCCTGTCTGCACCTTCAGGAAACTTTTCACTTTTGTGGATCCATCCTAGACTTTTCTTTTGCTTCTACATAGCATTTGGAGCACACACACACACACACACACACACAGTCTGAAGTGACGGCCTGGCTTTGCATTGTGCCAGTGCGGCGGTAGTTAAATACCTGAGCATCTTGTCACGCTCGTCACACCCGACTGTGTGGAAGTACACTACCGACTACCGAGTGCAAAAACTGCACCATGTTACATCACGGTGACATCATCCCCTTAAACTCGCAGCTCTCTCGAAGAACTGTTGGGTGTATGTGTATGTGTGTGTGTGTGTGTGTGTGTGGGATGAATTATCAGCACTGGTGTGTACTGTTAGTGTCTGCATCGACTCGGGGGTTTGTACGGAGGGAGTCGGTACCACGGAAATGTACAGATGGGGTCTGTGTAATTTGTATGTGTGTATATGTGTGTGTGTGTGTGTGTGTGTGTAGATGGTGATAGATTGGTCTGGGAGAGCAGGGATGCAGATCCACTCATCAAGATTGATGTTCTGCCATTCGGCTTTAAGTGCAATTAAAAACCGGGGCCTGCTCTAGGCGCCATCGTTCATGCTAACACCGAGGGGACTCGTTTTAAGGTGAAAGAGACACGTGCGCATAATTCACTTCCAATTTTATCTTTCTTTTAATTCCACCTCTCTCTCTCTCTCTCTCTCTCTCTGCTAATTCTCCTGAACTACAGGAACGACTTTGTGCTCCGCTGTTGTAAGTCCGTGGTTTTAAACCTGCTCCCGTCCTCACCTCCTGCACCATCCCTCCATCACATCACACACTCCTTCACTCGCTCCCTCCCTCCCTCCCTCTCTCTCTCTGCTGTGAAGCCATGCGCTGCTCCATGTCTATGTCAAGTTGTTAACCTCGTGTCAGCAGCAGGTTTAGGCCACCGTGATGGATGAGTCCACACGGAATTTTTCAAAATGAAGTAAAAGAGGTGTGGCATGCTTTTTCTCTTTCTCTCTCTCTCTTTATTGCTCATTCTTTCTCTCTATTTCTTTATTCCTTTCCATTTTCTCCCATATCTAGATGACAGAACACATCTGCACACACACACACACACACACACACACACACAACCCAGGAGGCATTTTAGTTCCTAATTAGTGCCTTGCCTTCAAGTCTCAGTTCACACTCGCAGAATTTATTCAACATCAATTTCTAGAAATAAACTAATAAATAAAAAGATTTATTTTCGTGTATTATTTTCCCCCCTTGAATTCCTCCATCATACCTTTATTTTGACTATAATTTATAAAGCATTAATAAGCATTCTTGTTTTAAAGTTCAACTTAGATCTTTACAGCGATGTGATTTATTAAAAAAAAATTTTTTATATAAAATAAATTTTTTTGATGATGCTTCTAATTACATGCTTTAGGAACCTGAGATTCTTACAGAACTTTTTTTGCATTAAGGTATGTGTATTTAAAATGTATTCAAAATATATACTTCATACATAAATTATATAAAGTGTTTACATAAACCTGCATTTCCAAGTGTTTTGTGGATCAAAATTAAATTTTTAATTGTGGTTGTAATCGCGTAACTACTTTCGTCCTTTAAAGATTTTTTAACTTTTGAGAATGACGATCTTTAAACCTGAGAAGCGATAAAGAATTAAATTTAAGAATAATAATTTGGATGCTGACCATCCAGGTGGCTTGAAAATAAACAAGTTAAACTTGAAAACAAGTCATGATTTAAAAATAACAATATGGATCTGGAGGTGTTTAACGTTACAATAAGCTTACAAGATTAAAAAATTATTTCTTCGTTCTTCTTTCATTCTTCTTCCGTGCACATTTGCAGGAGTGGAGTCTTTAAGGCTGCATCAACACTAAATGACGCTCTCGCTGTAGGCGTGTTTCTGAATTACACCAAACACACAGAAATTGAGATTTAAAAGGGATGAGACTAAAACCCTCATCGTTCCCTGATTCCAGATCTGCCATTATCCTTTAAAAGAAGCTCTATTGTTTGTCAGTGCTTTGCTCAGCTGTCTGTTCTGGATGGGAAGATCAGATTAACAAGAGGCCTACAGCTCTACAAATCAGAGTCCCTACACTGGCCACAATGACTGATCCCATCCATCACGGCTGTCTTAACAAGCGCTGGGGGTCTCGGGTCCGGATAAGAGCTGGTTAAAATTTAACCCGCTGGCTGCCTACACACTGAGGCCTGTGCCCTCTGCTCGCCCACTCATCCACTCCCGGTGGCGCCCTACACGCCCTACATGCCATACACGCTCTCTACAGGGCCGGCGTGGGTGAGGGTCGGAGGGGTGGTGACACGGGTGTGTTAACTTTGGAGAAATCATGCGAGAACCATGGCACCAGGCACGTGTCCCGGGAAGTATGAAAAATGAAATTGCGGTGCAGATGCAGTGTCTGGGGGCTCGGTAATGATTACCTGGGACATGCCTCAGGTGTTGCTTTTTAACCACTGATGAAAAAGACTAACCTCGCTTTTTATGTTAAACACAGTTCTTCTTTTTTTCTCTTTGTTGAGTCCCTACTTCTGACACACAGCTAAAATCTTTCACAGCCAAAGTTCTGGCAATAAAACAGTAGGAAATTTAATTCACATAATGTTATAACGTAGGTTAGGAATAGCAATAATGAAGATTATGTGAATAATATGTTTTGTGACATTTGTGGAAGGAGTCTCCAGTGTCAGCAGTTTGGTGAGCACTTCTTCATACAATTCTTTAAAAAAGCAGAAGCTAGAACACACTTGATTCCTGGATGTTTTAGGAATTTTAGCTGCAGCTATGAAGGGATAAAACATTTCGGTTTAAGGTTTTGA
Organism: Clarias gariepinus; assembly: GCF_024256425.1. Lineage (NCBI taxonomy): Eukaryota > Metazoa > Chordata > Actinopteri > Siluriformes > Clariidae > Clarias > Clarias gariepinus. The sequence continues at coordinate 1,403,135 of NC_071121.1, forward strand.
AGGAATGCCCTACTTTCGAATGTGGTGTAATAGGAAATCCAAACATATCATCTTTTTATTGTATCAATATGCAGATGACACAACACTACAGACGATGCTGGCGCTTTCTCACCTGGCGTTTAAAGTCAGTCGGGTCCGTTGCTTTGGTGTTGGTTCAATACGTTCAGGTTCACTAACGACGTCATCAGTGAATAGCTCCATCGATCATGCCTGCCGAGCGGCACAGCGTGTGATTCGGCAGCTTCGCCCGAGGCTGGAAAGAGGCCCTGTGGTTGAAGAGGTTATGGGTTCATAGGGCGCGTTCTAGGGCAAATGTCCTGAAGGAAATATGCAGGAAAAGGAGGACAACTTTAGCATCGTTATGAATACGTTCTACGAAATGTCATGAAAGATGCTTATCATTTAAGCAGCATGGGTACTCCATACATCTTATCCCATCCTATCCCATTTCCACCCGAAGTCACAGACGCCATTCATGCTCTGCTTGACTTGATTAGTCTTGATGAATATGACTCGACCCCTTAATAATGTATTAACTTCCGTCAGTTTGAGACGAACGGGACTCGGATACTTGGCTGGTCGGTACGCAGAGTGTCGACCAGAAGGTTTCATCAAACCGAGTGACGGGACTCGAGCTGTCTGGTTGCACAAATCCAAGAATCCATCATGTGTCAGACCTCGTTTCCCGCCTGTTCACTGAGTCCCGATGACACAGAGTGGCTTCTTTGGCCTTGTTCATAAATGACATTAGAGAAATTGTATTTGGTAAGGGGTCAGACAGGCATGGCAAGGGCAACATTCATGGATCTAAAAACAGATATACATCGTTTATGCCACTGTGTACACGTTCCTCTGCTATACTTTAGTCTCCGGGAGCGAAGAGGCTGTCCGGTGGAAAGTGAACACACTCGACCTGATCCTCCTCAGTGCCTCTGAGCCCAATGAGAAGTTCTTGAATATTTCAAGAGGAGAAATGAACCACTGTCTCTGTGGACTAATCCAGCACGAGATTGCCCCAATTTGGGATTTACAACCTCTCTCAATGTTGGTATTTTACTGTTTTTGTGTCTTTAGTTTCCAGCAACAGGGGCCAGGGGAGCATTCTGGACAAATTTAAAACATAAAGAATAATTAAAAATAAATGCAGGGATTTCGTCTTCTCATATGTGCCTGATTTCTTTTCCTTTTTTTTTTTTTTTTTTTACAGGCTGCTGATTCATTTTTAATGAGGCTTTGAATATTAACCGGGTTTGGTTCAAAGCTCCGTCTCCCATGAGTGGGAAACAGATCCCTCTGCTTGGCTAATACGGGGTGGGGGGCAGTTTACAGAGGGTTCATATGTAAGGACTTGTTCTGGTCAATTACAATTACAATCTCACACAGCAGGGGAGGCATTGCGTTCATTTGCAGTCCCTGCGCCTCCTGTGGAAAAACCCAAAATGTCGTATGATAATAGAAACAAAGTAGACCAGCATATTATGAGGTGATATCACAAGCAAGTGGCATCAAGTTAGACTTCTGGAAGCACGACAACTTGTATTATCACTTGTGTGTTCGGGGTTCATTGAAGGCCTGCAGGGCACGATGGGACCCGAAGTCAAAGAGAAGCGATCTCTGGACCTCGACCCCCTGCGGAGCCTCTGATCCCCCCTGTGCTCGCAGCTCCTTGGGTTTTGTCATGGAGCTTCTTGGGAAGCAGTGATTAATGGGATGCTGTCGTTTCAAACTCAGTTTCAGTCTTACTACTTTTCGAACGCTTTGGATGGACGGGGAGAGATCTAGCCCCAGCAGGAACACTTGTCCTGGCGGTCCTGGTTGGGGAACCTGGTGCATAATGGAGGCCCGGCTTGGGCCTTTTAAAAGACAACATGTTTATGGCTACTTAGAGGAAATTGATTTGATTGTGCCCCAAACACGTGTGTTAACACCCCTGGCACTTTTATTGGCCATTTGTCTACAGTGTCACAGCACATCTGATTTACGCCCCGCATCAGGCTCTGTGTGTGTAGGTTAGCGTGTGTATTTATGCATGATTGTGTAAGTGTATACGCTCATGAACCCTGTGTGTGTGTATACTTGTGTTTATAGCGGAAGGTGGTAATAAGCGATGCTCTGGAAGTGCACTTTAACTCCCTGCCAGTCACAGAGGCAGCATGATTAACAGTACATTAGTGCAGCTGGGCCTCGGAGTAAACACACTCGCTTGGAAATATTACCGCCCCAGAATTGATGTCTACACACACACATACACACACACACATAATACACACGGTCTCTTGTGCTAACGCTTCCTCCCAATAGACTCGTGCAATTCACAGATGACAAGTGTGGCTTTGCGAATGTATTTCATTTGCGCATGCTTTCACATTTCGCTGGAGGAAATTATAAGTGCTACTTTTAATCATTGTGTACACTTCGGAGGAATTATTAGATTGGGTTTGATGTACATGATGAGGAACAGGACCCGTACATCTCATAAACTGGTGACTGCAGAGATCCACCAAAGGAACGAGCTACATGGAAGGACAAGTGACCGGGTGCCTCAGTCCCTCAGTGTCCCTCAGATGCGTGAAGATTCTATACAGAGTGCTGTGACAATTTTCCTGCATTACAACCTTTCTTTTATTGCACTTTGTTTTATTAGCTTTTATTTCTAGGCATAATGATTTTAATAGTGGACTATAAGTTTTATTTCTCGATGACAATATTTAGTAAAACTTTGGTTTTTAATTCGACTTTTTTTCTGAATTATGATTATTATATCTGGATTATGACTTCATTCCTCATTTATCATTTATTTTTCTGGATTATAATTAGACATTTTATGATTTCTGAACTACCTATTTCATTTCTAGACTTCAAATGATATTTATGGATTATGAATTTAATTTGTAGGCATAGCGATTTCAATTCTGGACTACAATCATTTTTTTCAATCACAACATTTAGTATGTGATCCTATGGCTTTTAATTCTAAACAAAATTTTTAGATTTTTTTAACACTAATTTTTCGGTATCATAGTTCTTATTTCTAGACAACGACTCTAAATTATATGACTTTTATATCTAGACTACACGTTTTATTTCTTGACCACATACTTAGTATTGCATTACAAACTTTACTTCTCGCTTCTTCTGCTCATGAAGCTGATTGCGTTTCTAACACGTTGATTATGTTAAAGATTTTCTTAAGAGTGACTTTTAACGCAGGACAGGAAGATGTACCGGGGTTGAAAACAGGTTCTTGTAGTGACCTAGGACTTTTATCTCTGCATTACACATTTTATTTCTGGACTACATGTTTTATTTTTCCAAATTACAATTTTTAGTTCTGAACTACCTTCCTAAATCTGGCCTGAGTTTTTTGTCTCGACCACGGTATTTATTTCTGGATTACACACTTTATTCCTAGTTTATTTCTCGTCTCCTACTTATGAGCACTGTTCCAGTCGTAACACCGTAATAGACTCTCATGAATCACGTGCGATGCCAGGACAGGAATATGTATCTACCACCCGAGGCCACAGTTCGTGTCCCAGACTAAGTCTATTGATTTCAGGTCGAGCCGGACGAGCCTCCTGTGCCAGATCTGATTCACTGAAAGCGGTGCGCTTGAATTTAATTTCACTTCTCGCTGTCAAGTCCAATGTCAGCTTCTCACATCGCGCACGGACCAATGTCACCTTTTAAACACCGAGAGATGCTCGCGGAGATGAACGGTGGGAAAGGAGGGACTGAGAGGCAGCGAGGAGAAGAATGGAAGAGCGCTCCTCATCCATCTCTCAGCGACGGAGAGCGAGAATGAGAGATGCTCCACGGCGCTCTTTAATTCATGCAAATTAAAAAGTGCTATCGATTGATAATTGATTTATATTGATACACATGCAGCGCACCCCTTCTTTCTTCTTTATCTTCCTTTCTCACCAACACCCTCTCTCTCTTTTCTCATTTGGCTAAATCAAATTTATCTGTCACAGCGTTCCTCACATCCACTCATCCATCAACTCCATCACATCACATCATTCAACACTTTGGGCTGCATATTAGATACAGTCCACCTTGAACTTGTTGGAGGGCTTTGGATATTTTTTTTTAAACGAGGGGGTTACGGCCGCACTTATTACTTAATAAATAATAATTAATAAATAAGTAATAAATAGCTATTAAAGCAACATATTTATCCATCTTACTTGTTCATGGTTAAGGTTATCTGAGTCACTTCCTTATGCACTCTGAGCATCTCCATCTGCATCGGTTTCATCAGGATTTAAGCGTTTTCTCTAAACCTGTAAACTAGTAGGCCCTCGGTGCAAACACTAACCCCCCCTCTGCAGCTTTAAACTGTGTTGCTTTTATCACTGTGAGATCAGTCCGACTCCTCACCGCCTGTAAATCAGCTCAAACACAGGGACACTGTCCAGACCTCCGCGTATAAATCCTCAGATCTCTCCCTCAGAGTCTCTGATTTTCTACTTTGTACCCTCTCAGGAAGGCTGAGGAAATAAAGAAACATGCAGGACGGGATTAACGGGAGCTAAGAGTGTTGTTTGTGTCCAGATAAATAAGCGAGGACAGGAGGACGTACACGAGACAGGAGGAAAAGATTAACTAAAAATGATCAACTAGTTCATCAAGTTGGACGAATGGAGTTGAAACTTCGAACCTTCACACTGCAACCTCTTATTTATAGACATCTCTTATTAAATCTCTTATTTATAGAGATAGTTTACTCATTTATATCTTTAATTAATTATTTTTCTCCTGGCAGGTAATTTTGGTTTTCTCCTCCAGAGGCGTTCAAGTCAAAGCGAGACTTTTGTTTTGTACGGAATAACAGAACACAGTTCTGAGAGTAAAAACTGCTACACCAATGCACTTATCCCAGTGTTTCACTAGAGCTTGGACACCGTGAAGGTAGAAGGTTTTCTCAGTAAGCCGAAGCCGTGATCGGACTGTCTGACTGATTCATGTCTGAAACGCCGGCCTCCCAGGAACTCCTTTAATGGCTTTTACAAACGTGGAAATGTCTTGGAGTGAGGATTATGTTATGGTTTCTATAGTAACAGCATATTTCACTAGTAATATCCAGGTAATAAACAGATTATTTTTTTTTTTTTTAAGTTTTAATTAACATTTAAGAAAAGAGCCTCCAGTGTTGGTGCGTTCTAACAGTCAGCAGCTAATTAGCATCAAGACATTTTTTTTTTAACCCAAATATATACACAACATTTATTGGTAATTTATTTATTGGTAAAATTTGTATCAAAAAAAAAAAAAAAAAGACATAAGAGACTCTCATATCGAGTCTCATAGCAAATTTAAGCTTTTTCTCTTATTGCCAATAAATTAGCTTACAGTTTAGAATACCCATCATGTTTAAAGTTTTGTCACAGTATTTTCCCCTAAATAACCAGCAAAATTTGGACATTTGTTCAAACACATTGAAGAATTTGTAATATTCTGACGTTCTTATCTCATGCACATGCGCTTAAATGAAAGATGTGAGATGGATCTTAAGCCCAACCTGGATGTCCCTGCTTATTAAATTACACAAATGGAAAGCTAGTTTTTGAATACTAATACCCCATGACGCAATCAGCCGCAAAGCTCAACCTGATCTTCCTGAACACAGTTAATCACTTTCTAACGAGCACGGACGAATAGTTAGCAAGATTAGCGGGCACGCGATAGGTTGACGTTATCGCCAAAACGCACCACTCGGGATCTGCCGATTGCATGGCGATGATGTCATGCGAGGGCCTGTGGTTAGACCGGGAGCGGTGATTGGACTCGTCCTCGTAAACCAATCAGCAAAGATCGGGGAGTTCATTAAAGATGGTTAGCGCATGACGCTGATCGAGTTAGCGGTGATTAATTCTTAAGCAGACGGCCTAATGACACCATTATATGCGTATCTTGTTGTCCTGAGAGGACGTTTTGATAGATCCAGGTTTATTGGCTGGTTGGTGATCTCACCTGGACAGTTGATTGGCTGGCACTGACACACGTGTCATTGATTGGAAGTTGAGATGTGTAGTGGTGGTCAAAGTTCTGTCTTAATGATACAAAGGTTGTGCACTCAAACCCTAAGACTTGCCAAAGAGCCACTGATGGTCCCTGAGCCTGACTTTTAACCCTTAAAAGCTCATTTCTAGCCTGAAATAATGATGAGGTTCTTTACATGTACAAAATCATTGTTTCTCATTCACAAAGGCCTGAGCGACCAACACTGCACACACACACACACACACACACACACACACACACACACACACACACACACACACACACCTAGCTTACCAGGTGTGTTAGTTAAAAAAGGAAGTAGTGAAGTTTTCTGTTGGACTAAAGTCACATGTTTGGAAGGAGTCTCCAGTGTCAGTAGTTTTCTGAATAAACCCACATCTCTCCCTCCTGCACGTCTGCTGCTGTGTTATTTGTCTGTAGTTTATTACAAGCTGTGGCTAAACATTTTAAAAGCATTGATTTACGTGAATTACAACATGGCACTGTATTCTGTTTCGGGCTAGCGGGGAACCGGGAGACACATCTTGCGTGTCTACATACAAGATCATAACACTCTGTGGATATATATCTATACCTCTATACATTTACCCCCCCCCCATAGCTTCAATTGCTCTAACTCTATCGATCCCGGCCCATAAAAGGTGTTTAACTCAATCTGAGTCATGACGGTGTGGCGGCTTTTCTGCGTCCCTGTCAATAAACGCTAAATCAATTAGAAACGTCTTGAGCCGTCTCACGCAGGTGCGAGCTGCAGCTTCCTGTGTGCATGTCTTACGCATCCTATTTCATTATGTTCCTTTTTTACCACAGCACTGCTCGATTCTCATTGGTCAGGATGTATTAACGCACATGTTTTTAATATGTTATAGTTTCCATAGCAACAATTTGTTCACAGGGACCTGCACAGAGGATTCTCCAAAATCATTTATATGGGCAAGTTTTTTTGTAAAGATGTGTTTGTGTAACATGTAAGGAAGGAGTCTCCAGTGCCAGAGCTTTGTTTTAGTTGGAGGTAGAGCTGTTTGTTATCTGACATCTTCAGGACCGAGGAGTTCTCTGTTACAGGACAAGATTTGTTTGATGGGAATAAAACTCACTCACTCACTTATTCATCATCTATACCGCTTTATCCTGTATTCAGGGTCATGGGGGTGGAGCCTATTCCAGGAGGCTTAGGGCACGAGGCAGGAACACCCTGGACAGGGTGCCAATCCATTGCAGGTCACACACACACCAATTCACACACTATGGGCAATTTGTGAACGCCAAATAGCCTAACCTGCATATCTTTGGACTGTGGGAGGAAACCGGAGTACCTGGAGGAAACCCACCAAGCACGGGGAGAACATGCAAACTCCATGCACACAGAGACGGGAATCGAGCTCGGCCGGGAATCGAACCCGAACCCTGGAGGTGCAAGGCGACAGTGCTAACCACTACACCACCATGCCGCCCCTGAATGAAACTATAAATCGCTAATGATGTCGGTGGTATAAAAGGAATAAAACATTTCAGGATGTGCTGTTTTAATAATAGTGAAAATAAAGCAACAACTTTCAGATAGTAACAGAACCTCTGCTTTACCCCCCCAACCCAATCACTGATTAGTTTACAATAACAGCACCACATACTATGTGTTATATATTACTTTAGTATTGCTTTGTATCTTCTTCTTCTTTATTTGTCCTTTTCCTTCGCCTTCATTTATCTTACTTTCTTTTTCCCAGAGTCCCACTTCCTCTCGTTCTGTTCTTGCCACGTTGCACAAAAAATTTCAGGTGTTTGACTCATTATTAATGCAGCTGTCCCACGCCGAGGCCTCCGAGGACAATCAGGAGCCGTGATTGGTGAGGTTTATTTTAAAACGCTTGCCGGTGATTGGTGAGGCTTGTTTGAAACACGGCCCGTGCTCATCTCGGTCGTCCCACACGCTCCCTGAACGCCGAACCCTGGACGGCTCTTGCTGCGCAAGACAATAAACGGATGATGAAATAAAAACGCTCGATTCATCAAAATCAGCCCCCCTCTGACTCCGCCGCCCGGCAAATTAAACAATATTTCATAATCACTCTACAAGCCTGACAATAGAAGCCAATTTGTACCTAAAGGCACCTCCTAAGTGGGAGGAGTACGGGTTTACACAGACACACAGCGAGCGATAATTACCAGCCCTGGACACGCTCCAGAGGACCGAGATGCTCCCGGCGTACCTGCCCAATCAACTGTCCTGGAACCGGACGGCCAACGAGTCTTCATTTATCTTGTCGAGTGTGGAGGATGGCTAATTACTTCCATTCCAACTCCCTCAAACACGCACACACCGCCCCACGTCTCTTCACTCTCTCAGACTCTGTGGCGCTGGACGACCAGGACAGAGGAGTCAACCAATTAGTCGTCCATTAGAGCCATCACAGAGCTCGTATCAGCGCCAGAGCCGAGACGGCTAAAGGGCTTAATAATCTGCTACGGGTTCATGGCTAAGGCTAATCCTTTGGGACAGGAAGAGGAGGATGAGTAGAAGAGGAGGAGGAGGAGGGGAGGTCAGGAACAATTTTTCTGCTGCCAAACATGTCGACTTGGTGCAGTTACAGATGATTACAGACGATTACAGGCGTCCTCCCTCTTCTGGGCCTGGAAAAAGGAAAAAAAAACATCAGAACAAGTCTCTTAATTACAGAAAATTAAGTTATTCCTGCTTAATGGTGCATTATGACAATTCATTAGGAAGTAGTGCGATGTTTGTGTGCGTTAAACTTCGCTTAAGTGTCTCAAAGAAACACACATCTATGGAGACAGATTACAAGCCACTAACATGCCCTACACCGAGTAAAGACTCAGAAATGATCAGCGTGATGCGAGTTTAATTAAATGATGCTTGGCCTGTTCTCATATTTGTCTCCATTAAGTGACGACGATGGAGGGAAAAGAGTCGTTAGCTGTCAGTGATGAGGAGGGATGGAGCCGGAGACGGACTCCATCCTTGAACACAATTAATGACACTTTAATCACAAAACAAGTCCCTTATCTGGGAGTGTTTAATGATACCGGAGCGATGGTGGGCTGTTTATTGATAAGGAAGAGACCCAGCCAAAGAAATTAGCCAATTCTAGGTGTAGGCCAGCTGTTGGTGCATGATGGGTAATTGCGTCAGCGCTCCCCTCCTGCTGATTTTCGCCCCTAAAGCGGTTAGTTCTCATCGGGCGTCATCATTTTCCAGCGCCCCATCCATCTTCAGCCTCCGATTAATTCTTTTCATTTCGGCGCCTCTCTCATAAATCCTGGCACACTTAATTAATTTCACTGGCAGCGCGTGGGCCGCCATAAAAACAGAATTATTCTCGCGCTCTCTCTCTTTTGCAAAAAAAAAAAAAAAACTAATAATAAATCCCCATATTAATTATGCTATTTTACAGCAATCTCATTGAAGGCTGTGTTTCATCTTTCATAATTAGATTTTCAACAACAACAACGGGGCCAACAAAAGAGTCTAATTATGGATTTTGGCGAAGGGCCGGGCAAGCCAGGATCGATGGGCCGCTTTTATTATTGTTATTGTTGTTGTTATTGTTCCAAAGTGGTGAGGAGGGAGATTACACACGAAGCTCCGACGCCAGCATAAATCAAATTTACAAGGATTGTTTGTTATGCTGTGACTCCAGGCGGGAGAGGGGGAAGGGGGTGGCGTTTGGTGACTCGTTGGCGTCGGGACCTGATGGTAGTTTGAAGAAACTTTGAGCAACACTTTAAGTAAGCCAAATCTTACACACGTATCATCGACGAATGAATGGACCAGAATAGTTTTAACTTCGATTATCAGCGTTTTTTAATAGTTTCTTGACTATAGACTTTTTAAACTAAAGAAACTGCTTGTGAAAAGTGCTCACTTCTAATACTGTCTAATCTCAGAACTGCCTACTGCTATGATTTTGCTAAAAATATCTCATTCCTTACTGTGCAGAAAAGACTGATCCTTTAGTAGGTCCACCAGTACACCAGTTCTTATAGATATCACCAATCTTGAGAACACAAACAGGTACTTTTTCATAGTTTGGTGGTAAAGAATAAAACTCATGAATACTACTGAGGGTTCTTCAGCTGTCCCTTACTCCTAGAACCCTCCAAATACCTTTAATTATCCCAGGAATCCTTAAAGAGCCCTTTGTAGGAAATATTGTACTAGATGTTTCACTGGATAATAAGGGTCTTTAGAGTTCTTTACAAAAATGCTTTCGACTTTAAAATGAAAACTCCAGCCATAAAGGTTCTTTAGTTATCCCTGCATACAGTCAATGGATTACACCTCCACCAAAGTGTCTCATTATGAGAATGATTTTTAAGCAGAACCCAGAAGTATGCTAAAAATCTTTAATTATCCACAGAATGCCCAAAGAACCTAAAAAAAAAGTGTTAAACTTCTGTTTTTTTTTTTTGGTTTTGTTTTAAAACTTACACACTTGGATGGAGTTTGCATGGTCTTCCTGTTCTTTGGGGGGGTTTCCTCCAGGCACCCTGGTTTCCTCTTCACAGTCCAAAGAAATGCAGATTGGGGTGTTTGGAATTCCCAAATCGGCCTGTGTGCCCTGAGATGGATTGGCACTCGCTCCAGGTGCATCGGTTTGGTGTAGGGTATTTACACAATACTTTTCCTCAGAGAGAATACTAAAGGAGAGTTTTAACATCTTAAAAGTGCAGTGATGTACTGTATTAGTGCATCCCTAAATTCTACAGATTCTTAGCTCCTCATGGTTTCTAATGGTTCCTAATGGTTCCTAATGGTTTTTGATCTAAAGGAAATCGAAGCGGGCCAGCAGTGTGTTCACCTCTGACCGCTTCTTTTAGAAAGAGAGCCAGGGAAGTGAAGCTGAAAAGTGAAAAGGTGACAACGAGCAAGTTGATGTGAAGTGGGTGGGGCAAGCAGCGGAATAAAATTTGCATCACTTATAATATTTTCTATTTGTTGTGATGTTGCGATATTCAGTCTGAGAAGTCTGGTCATCGCCCATGTGGACAGAGTATCGGAAACACTGTTGCTAGGCAACAAACCAGCAAATAGTTAAACAAAATTGAGGATAATGATTTAGCTAGCAGTAGGTTTTATTCCCAGAATGTAATTGCAGAACGGCTGTAGAAAACGAGATGAGAGCATCAAAAATATCCACATTTCTCTCAAGTTATTAGGATAAAAGACTAAAATAAGATTTTTAAAAGACTGAAGCATCACCGTAGTCACTCTTCAACGTGCCAACGGCGGCTCAAATTCTAACGCAGTTAATGTCAAGACTTCATCACTGTCCCGTCAAAAAGTGTTACCTTACAGAAATCATCCCCTCTGGCTTTCACATTCTGCCATTTCTGCTCCTCCTCCTCCTCCTCCTTGTTCTCTTGAGGTCTGTCTTTTCATTCCTGTTCCACGGCGAGGTCTTCTGAGAGAACCCGGGGCCAAAAAATTACTCCTCTGGTTTAATTGGCATTATCATTTTAGCTTTCTGACAGAGATGGATCGCTGCTAGTGCACCAGACCGCCGCTGTTGGGAAGGGGGGGATGGGGGGGGGGCTCTAAAAGGGGTGTGAAGGGAGAGATGTGAGGAAGAGAGAACAACAAGATGAATCTGTCTACAGGTGAGAGATTCAGGGAGCAACAAACCAGAAAGCTGAAAGGTGAAATAATCTACAGATATACCAGTATATATATATACAGCACTGTTGCCTTGCACCTCCATGGAGACCATGGGCTTGGTGGGTTTCCTTATTTCATGAAAACTGACCTACATTGACCTAGATGGAGTGAAAGTGAAAGAGACAGGGTTTAAGCAGGAGAAGAATGAGAGAGAGAGAGAGATAGAGAGTGATGTGAGTGAGAGCTGCTGTCTCACCCCCTCACCTGTCTCACCCCTCATCTGTCTCATTCCTGCGTGTTTCACCTCCTCATCTGTCTAATCCTTTAATCTGTCTCACCCCCTTACTTGTCTTACCTTTTCATCCATCTCTCCCCTTACCTGTCTCATTCCTGCATGTGTCTCACCTCTATTTGTCTCGTTCTTGCATGTGTCTCACCTCCTCATCTGTCTCATCCCTTCATCTCTCACCTCTTACCTGTCTCACCTCCTCATCTGTCTCTTTTCTCATCTGTCTCTCCCCTTATCTGTTTCATTCATCCAGAAATCCTGAGAGAAAGGAAAAGAAAGAAAGAAAGAAAGAAAGAAACACTAAAATGGGAAAATTTTATAGGTATATAGAAAAAGTAGTGAGCAAGAAGGAAAGGAAGGAAGGATAGAGGTAAAATATGCTAGATGAACTAAAAATTAAAATAGAAACTTTCAGGTGAGAAAGAAAGAAAGAAAATAGGGTTGCAGGAAAGTAAAGTAAAGAAACCCTCCCAGATGTTCATCTTTAGAAAGATAATGTAACAAACTAAGAAAAAAAACTAAAATAGATTGAGAAACAAAAAAAAACAAAAAAAAAAGAAAAGCAGAGCGAAAGTGAAAGAGAGGAATAAACATTAGCTAAATGGATAACACTTAGTATGTCATGATATTCTCCAGAGATTAGAGAGAGAGAGAAAATAAAAGCAAAAGAGGTTGGAGGAAGAGCGACTGATACAGGTGTAGATAAACAGGCCGAGTGTGAGAGATGACGGAACAGAGGAGACGCAAGTGAGCAGAGAAAGAGAAAACTGGAACGATGAGAAGAGAGATTTGTCCTGTTCATGTCCTCTCCTCTGCTCATCATTTGTTTGTGTGAGTGGAATGAGAAAAATGAAACCTGTTTGAAAGAAAGAAAGAGGAGAGAGAGATAGGAAGAGACGGATAATAAAAATAGCGGAGTGCAGAGTGGACAGCGGTGAGTCGGGCATTACTCACTGGCTCTCGGAAAAATGCGCTGCTCACTGCAAGACCATGCATCACCACCGGCCCAAAACTAATGGGCTGTCTCTCGCGTATTTACCTCCGACTGCTCGCTCACACACACACACACACACACACACACACACACACACACACACACACACACACACACAGTATCTGAAATCAGTACAAAAACTCTGAATCTGTCCGTAATCTCATGGTGAAAAATGGCTCTCGGTGAGAAAGCCACCACTACAACCACACCACCATGCAAACATCATCTTACTCCAGTTACTCCAGTAAGCCCATTCTGACTCTGAAGGCATCATCTCCATGCCTTCTCATCTTCAACTGAAAGGCTTTGATTTTGTCAGTTTTAGAACCTTCTAGAGGCATGGCATCACCACAAATACCAATGCCAAGCTGACGTTCTTCACCATCCGGCACAGCGTTCAGCAGTAAATTACAGAAGTTCTGTCCATTAACAGAGTCTACAACCTGCCCCAAGGTTGGACCCACTCTAAGACATACCAGAATGGTCTTGGCATGAAAACCTGGAATAAGGTTCAAACCCTCCACCTGCTCTTCGACAACAGGGATACTTGTAACTTATATCCTGGTAGACACGTCTCTTGAACTTTCCCAGACCTATCTTTTGAGTACAAGAACATCAGAAATCATTGCTCAAGACTGGTTTCCACTAGGTACCTCACCAGTTGTGCAAAAGATGATAAAACTTCCATCTTTGCTGAATTCACGTGCAAGCTCACATCTACTTCTTTTCTTACCTGCAAGCTCACACTAGATTCTTCTTCCAGCATGACTGAAGCCTGCTCAGCCTTTTGCTCCACGTTCCACTATTCGGCAAGTTCTATTTTGCCCCTTGCTGACACAAAGATTGTAATTAGCTCTACAAAGCATATAAGAACACCAGCAATACCAACCAACTTTCCTCCAAACTTGGTGATCAGATCCTGGACCTTTTAAGCCAATTCAGGTAAAACAGAAATGGGAGGGGGAAGTCAGTAATTTGAATTTCACCAAATGTAGCCTAACCACCTGGAACATTCTCAAACATCTATTCAGCAGAAGCAGTCCAGCTAAACTCTGGCCAGTTACAGTCTACTCCATAAACTCAGTTATGGCCAACAATGGTAGGTGGAGGCTTTTACTTGCCAAGTCAATGCTATGAATGATCACCCCCTTTTACAAGCTAGCAGTAGCACATTCATACTTCATGAGTTCCTGAAATGTATGAACTGTAGAACCATGGACTGGCTTCAGATCTTCCTCAAAACATTCATTGAAACCAGCTCTATTCCTTCCATATGGAAGCAATACAATTTTGTTGTTACCAGATGATCCAAAGATCATGTTCCTCTAACATCTCATTTATTGTAGGAACTCTGTGCAGAGCCTGGGTTAACCTTAACTTCCTGAGATCCTGCACAGGTGGTACCCAGCAGTGCCAGTACCTTATGGCACAGCTTTGGCACAGCTTTATCTGGCCCCTGTGACCATGGAAAGGCTGTGAGAGCCTCAGCTTTTGGGATATTTATGATTGAGCCTTGACCTTTGCCTTCCTTTGGCCTACTTTGAAAGATGGTTGGTCCAGTAGAGCAGTCCTAGAAGATCAGAGATACAGTAGGATGGTGCACTTGGGTGCTTTAAGATAGGTCAGTGCTGGTCTGTTTTTAGCTTTGTAGGCAGACGATTGTCCATGGTTACCCTGTGCAGTGAGCAAAAGTGAGACCCAAACAGAAGAAGAATCACCTCGGATGAACTGCAATTCAGTTTTACTCCCATCCAGAAGATGAGATCAGTATCATCCGCAAGCAGTGGGGACATGAGAACATGACCTAAACAAGAGATTAAATATGGAGGAAAAACAGATAAGAACCAAAAACTGAGCCTTGTGGGACACCAGTGTAGAGTCTGCATGCATGGATATAAGGAATAAACATTAGCTAACATATGACATATGACCTGATATGACTGACCTTCCAGGTAGGGAGCAAACCATGACCATGATGGTGTTATTAATTTCAAAAATGTTGCTGAAAGGTTGAAGAAGATGAGACTGAATTACTTTTAGACTAAATTCCTTTTACAAGCAGCATCTTAAAATCTTAAACTTCACGCAGAATTGGAAGATGGAGAGAGTGTCTATTGACATAATGGTTCCTCAAAATACCCAACGATAGATGGTGCTAATATTTAAAAATGCTGCAGCAACAGAAAGCTAGGCAAAGGGATGGAAAAATGAAGGGAAAAAGAACTATGTAGAAAAAAGAAAAGAGAGCGAGTGGATGTTTAAAACAAGAGCGCGTAGATAGAAGCGACGTGTCTAATTTATGTGGCCCGCGGACGGAGGTGGCAGTGATACATGAGTTTGTTAGCCAATTGATAAAAGAGAGGAAATTTTTAAAAAGCATTCATCACAGCAGGATATGGGCGCCATACATCACCTATTTACAAACAACACAGCTAATATTTATCCTCACAGCCGGGCAGCGCTCACCCCGAGCTAATTAGGACGACTGAGAAGCTTTCTATAAGGAAAAAAAAGAGAGTGAGAGAGAGAAAAAGAGAAAGAGACAGATTCCTAGCTAAACAAAACATGCTAACACAAAGTAAAACAAAATAATGACGATCTCTCTTCCTCCCTCGGCTCGTCACTTTATTAAGTACTCGTCACGGATAAACGTTTTACTCTCGCAGGCCTTTTAGAGCCACGCGTTGGTCGTAATGGACTCCGCCGAGCTGCAGGGGATTCTGGGTAATGCTAATAGGAAGCTCGCTGTTGAGTGCTGGCTTCCGAGAAAAGTGCAACAATCTCAGTGTTAATACGTAGATAACGGTAATGACACGTGTGTGTGTGTGTGTGTGTGTGTGTGTGTGTGAGTGTTTACAGCTGTATGTTAAGTATTGATGTGTGTGTAGATGATGCAGGCAGTAATGTGAGATGCTGTTTGTTTATAATGTGTGTGTGTGTGTGTGTGTTTGGTTGCACATATCTGGTGTAATACAGGACATTCAGTTGCGTTTCTTTGTGTTATAACACATTAAGTTTGTGTTCCATCTTTTGGTAGAGCGCCTTTTTGCGCCAGTTTCTTTACATATGAAAGAAACTGGCGCAAGTTTTTTAGAGAGTTTTTTATTTAGTATTTCAGTGTCTTTTGTTTGTTTAGTTGTTTGATTCTTTTAAATAATGTATTGTCATTTTTGGGGTTCTGTTTATTGCAAATTTCATATTTTATTGTTTTTGTTTTGTATGCTTCTACTGTATATGTTTTAGGTTAATTTACTAGTAGTTTGTTATTTATTTCATTATTCATTTATTTATTTTAGATTTTTAAACAATGTCGATATTTTAACATCTTTCAATGTATTTGTACATGGAATTTATTTTTATAATTTCTTTTAAGTGCATCACCCATAAGGGTTTATTTATTTATTTTTAATTAACTTGTAAATTTAGTACTATTTAGAATATTTTTTAATTACGTGTTTTTGTAGCGTTTTTGCTGCTTCAAAATTTATTAACATACATTGTCTTCATTAGTGTCGCATCCAAACACTAAAATTTGTTCATACACACTCACCTAAAGGATTATTAGGAACACCTGTTTAATTTCTCATTAATGCAATTATCTAATCAACCAATCACATGACAGTTGCTTCAATGCATTTAGGGGTGTGGTCCTGGTCAAGACTGATAGAAGAGCAACTTTGACTGAAATATCCACTCGTTACAACCGAGGTATGCAGCAAAGCATTTGTGAAGCCACAACACGCACAACCTTGAGGCGGATAGGCTACAACAGCAGAAGACCCCACCGGGTACCACTCATCTCCACTACAAATAGGAAAAAGAGGCTACAATTTGCACGAGCTCACCAAAATTTAAACAGTTGAAGACTGAAAAAATGTTGCCTGGTCTGATGAGTCTCGATTTCTGTTGAGACGTTCAAATGGTAGAGTCAGAATTTGG
>NC_071121.1:1425000-1432500 GCF_024256425.1 Clarias gariepinus
CCCTGACACAGATCCCAGCAAGATTAATGATTTTTAGCAGCTATTCTCTCTCTCACTCTCTCTATCTCCCTCTTTTTCACTCTCTCTCTATAACCTCCATTTCGCATCTGTTATGAGCCGACTCTCCGAGCTGTTTATCCTTCCATCTGTTTTTTTTTTTTTGCCATGTTTCACTTACACTCTTCTACAGTATGAACGGCTCCTTTATTTTTCTCTAGATGCCTTCTTTATTTTTTAGATATGTTATGAGTTGTACCTGTAACTGTTTAGCTGCTTTCATGCATATTTGTCCAAATAGGAGTGGATTTTGAGGCAGCTTTAATATGAACAGAATTTCTGCAAACATTTATTATATCAATTTTTCATCAATGTTAACACACTACGTCACAGCTGTGTCCAACAAACCCAAAAAACGTACTCTGGACTTGAGTTGATTCCGAGTCGACTCACTTTCTCATTTGAGTTTACTTGTGCACTCGCCTCATTCAGAAGTTCTCAGACACGTGTCCTCATCTGTCTACAGAACCGCGCTGAACACACCTATGAAGCATTGATCTCACTGTGTTTTTTTATTTCATATATATCTGAAATCCTACCAAACATAAATCCTTAGAATTCCTTAATTTTAGAAATCTTTGAATATTCTTTATGACAAACATAAAAAGCCAAACCGATGATCCTGTCGAAGCTCTTAGCTAGGTAACAATATACTTATTTTTACGTACTGTAGATTGCACAACTTTAAACCATTTCTAAAATGGACAAACTGATATAAATACACTATCACAGTTTATGTAGTAGGCAGCATTCTGGAGCAACTAGCTACCAGTAGCTAGTGGTTAATAAAAAATATATATATAAAATTTAATAACTATAATTCTTCAACTAGGAAAACAAAGCAAACATCCCATCAGGTTTGATGTTTTTGACATTTTAGCAATTTTCAACTCAACCCTCAACCCATTTCAACATGGCCGCTCACAAGATCAACAGTAAAAATGAACAATAATTATATCAATTTAAATGAGTTTATCTTAGTATATTATATCAGTCAACATAGCCATTAGTTGGGCATATCGGTTTATCTGAAAAATCAAATACAAATAGGTTGGCTAGCTTGTTGCTAACAAGCGCAGAATTTTATTGATGTCATGTTTTTTTGAGGAAAAATTGACACATTTTTAAGTTCCAACTTTCTACATAGTTACAGCTATTTAAAAAAAAAGCATTTACATTAGCATAAAGTAGCATTGTAGCTTGGAAAAAAACTAGATAGGTAGATATTTTCAACAACTAGCTGAACCAAGACTAGTACATTGAGTCTCTGTATCTTTTTATATTATTCGCAAAAATCTAAATGGTATGGTGTACCCAATAGAAAACAAGCACATGTTTATATTTCGCAATAATGTAGCTGCACAAAATTATAATAATAGCTTATAATATCTCAGTTCGACAAGATTGCTTTAGTGTATTTAGCTACATTTTCTAAGCAGTTTTAATTGTAGCAAAAACAGACTGTGATTCAAGGCTTAATTTGGTTGTAATTTAGCTTCATTAAATAATGTTTATCTTATGGCTTGACAAGTTATAAACTTCAGAATAGCATTCAGTTATCATGTTTAAACTTGTCCAACTACTGGAATTGTGAAATCACGGCTTATAGCAGACAGCGAATGCTAACTTTAGCTAGTTTAATCAGGTTTAGATTAGTTAGTTATTTTACCACCACAGCAAGTTTCTCAAGTTAGACATAAAAGTGTAAAAGGGTTTATTTTAGGAGTTTATTTTCGAACTTAGACTTCAGTCTGTGTTTAGTCATATTGTAATGTGGTGTAAAACGTGGGTGTTGAATCACTGGGTGCTGAGGAGCCTGGGTCAACTCCTCTTGGTGTGATTTGGTCTACATTGCCACGCCCAGTCGCAGAAATGAAAACATCCCTAAGGAGAGATTATGACTTAATTTCTAATGTTTTGATGTCCCGTGTCATATGGGTGAGATTTGCAATTTCATGTTGTATTATTGAATTTTTCATTTTTATTCTTAGCTTAATCTTAAATTATTTAATTTAAAATAAATTGATAAAATTGATAAATATAATATTTTTTTAAAATATATTTTATCATAATTTTTTATAAAATAATATATTAATTATTATATATATTATATTATAATTTTTTGACATTTTTTTTTAGACTACAGTGAACAAAGTTGTTTGCATTTAGAGCAACTTGACTTAAGTTTGGTTGAAATATTTAATTTCTTTCTATGTAAGTGTTTTTGTTCACAGATTTTCACAAATGTTCAGTTGCTACTAGGACCTGTTTTTTTTCAATACTCATTTTTTCTGTGTTGTGTCTTGTTAAATAACATTGAGACATTTGTAGTAATCAGTATCTTGTTTTTTTTAGTCATTTTCCCCATAGTGTCATTTTCTTACTGTGTTGTAATTTAACTCTGAAAGAGTTATTATTAAGAATAACTCTAGTTAAAGTTATATTTTATAAACTCTATATCATATTAGAATTTTAACCCCAATTAAATCAATTATGAGAAAAATAGTTATTTTAACTCGGTTGAGGAGTGTTGGCATGTGCACTCAAATATATTTGGTCCAAAGTCACACAGTGAGTTAATCAAAGTCTATAAATAATATCGCTCTGCTGTCTCTACTTTGCTAATTAACTTGCTAATGTTTAAGAGACATTAACAAAAACCATGCTTTTAGTTTCCCTTTAATCTTCAGCCTAAAAAATGATTTCCCCGACACACATGCTACTGAGCAGATGTTCAGCATAAACTCAAAAATCATTTCTGCACCATAAAAGTTTTTAAAATCCAAAATAACTTCCATGACGTGATCTACAACCAGTAACATCATCGGGACCTTTTTCATGATGCCAAGCATTCATGAATTATTTCTTTCATTTTTTTATATTAATCTGTATCTGTAAAGCAAGGGGAAAAAGAAAGATTGTTGAGGATATACGCCTCTTATTCCAGCAGCACAGAGGGAAACACTAAGGGCAGCTTAATGTTGCGCTACATCATCGCTGAGTTGCGTGATGCAGAGTTTCTCATGTGAAATTCCATGGAGCTCAGGCAATGGAAAACTGGGCCATGTGTAGAGAAAACGCGTTTTAGATGAGCGAAGGTAAAGCCATGGAAAACTGGGTCATGTAAAGTAGAGATTTAAAGCAGTAGTGTGTTGAAATGTGAATGATTTTACAAGGATTTCCTGATTAGTTTAAATGAAAAAGTTCTGAATCACAACATTTTCCTTATTTAGCAGATAATTGAGATAGGAGGCGTGGCCTAACATTTGAAGATGCAATTAGTTTCACAATTTAGGTCACATTTGTACATTAAAATTTATCATTAATGCAGAATATTTCTGTTATTCTGATGTGTTTGTTTCTTTAAGTCTGTTACTTACAACTAAGTTCTTACTGCCAAATTCATTTGTGTGTGTGTGTGTGTGTGTGTGTGTGTGTGTGTGTGTGCGCAATTTTGTGTGTGTAATTTGAAACAGTTTATTGTAACTCCAGGGTGGATTCCATTTAATTGTGTTTCTCTTAGGGAGGAGTTTTGAGAGCTTTTGAGGTCAACTTGTGAATGTTCCAGGCCTTGTTCACTGCTGCTGTAGACCAGTGATGGCTTTGACCCAGTTTTATTAATATAGTGTCATTAACAAAATAAATTTTACTTGGTGGCATTGTTCTGACCCTATCAGTCTGGTGCCATTGGGTTGGTGCCATCAAAATGGTGACATCGTATAAGGCTATTGGGTTAGCATTTTTAGCTTTGTGAAATCGGCTTAGTACCGACGTGTTGTGGTATCGTCAGGGTAGTATTGGCTTGTTGGCACTGTGCCATATCGGTATCACCCAAAGTCATGATGAGTTCCAGTTCGAGTCTGGGTTCTCTTAAGGTTTCTTTCTCATGTCATCTCAGGGAGACTTTTTCCTGCCACTATCACTGCTGACTTGCTCATAAAGGATAAATGTATAAACGAATACATTTCTTATGTCTTTAAAGGAATATAAATAATATTTATTGTTATAAAGCTGCTTTGTAACAAAGTTCATTATTACAAATAAAACTGGATTAAATTGCGTGGTAGTTTTGGTTTGGTGGCATTGTGTGTTGGCACCAGCTTGAAAGTCTCTGTTGATCCCATCAGCTTGGCACTGGTATTGAACTAATGACATTTGCTTGGCAGCACTGGTCTCATGGCATTGTTGTGGTGGTTTGGGTTTGGTCATATTGGCATTATCTTTCTGTCACCAGATTACAGTTGGCTTGGTATTACTGGCTGGTGGCATCAGTGTGGTGACCTTTTGGAGTCTCTAGTTACAGTTCTGTCTTTGTTTTTTGCACTTCTGTTGTTTTGTGTTGATTCAAATAAATAAAAGGGATAATTATTACCAGTATATGCAGATGTTTATACACAAATAAAATAAGTGTTTGATCATTTCAGCATGCAGATTATGCAACTTTAACCTCCAAGCTTAAGCTTGTCTTAGCTGCTAAGCTACGTTGCTTCGTGTTATCTTCAGAGTAAAAAAAACAAAAAACAAAAGTTAACTTCAGACGCTGAACACAAATTACATTTGCGGCTAAGTGGAAAGTGATTACAGGAACATGAAAGCGATTTTTAAAAGGAACTTATATTAAGTTTTTCTTTTCCATTTAGACAAGGCCAAACTGCTCCTGGTTTATACGTGCATAATTGTGAGCCGCTCGTTTTCTCATCCATTTGTTCAGCATGTGTGTGTTTAACACATTGCACAGATCGAGATGCTCTGATGTGGCCGTTTGTGATCCTGCGCCGCTGGTTCTAGTTGCCTCTCGCGGCATGTGAAAGTTGCAGCTTCAAAGTTAGCGGGTGTAAAATGAAAAGAGGACAGATGTGAGGACAAACCAACAAAATGTCCTTGTTTTCTGTCTCTTCAATTATTGGCTTTTTGAAAGTGAAATGTACTGAATTATTAATCCTTCTTTGTAATTTTTGGGTTATTTTTTCTATTTTTTATAAATATTTTTGTATCTAAGGGCTTGTCAAGCGCCAATAAATTGCTGTAATGAGTTAATGAAGACAATTGTGTATCATGTGCAGGAGCATTTTCCCAAGAACTCTGGAAAAAGCATTCAAACTCTAGGCTTCATTTATACTTTTGTGTAAATTGTGTACTCACTTTGTAATTGTGTATTTACGCTCTCACCTTGAAGACGCCGCAATTTGTATATTTGTCTATGAGTTACTGCATTTTTATATATAGTTTCCAATCATCCATCCGACTAGGAACCGCGGAGGCCAGTTGGGCCGAAGCTAACGAAAGGAGAAGCGGTCAGCTTTATCGTGCTGTTTCATGCTATAGCGCCCCTTGTGGCAATCCTGAGAATTCAGCTTATGGTGATGTCATGTCATGATTTTTCCTGTGACACACTCTCAGGTACACAGCTATGTGTGTAACTCGCCTTATGTAGCTCGGAGCACCTATGAACTCTGTTTCAGTCCTTAAAATGTGTGTGTGTGTGTGTGTTGTCCGCGGTAGCCGAAGAGCCGCAGTGGCTGAGCTGCGTTACTAGATGATTTATTGCACACCACCCTCAGGAGGTGCTCTTTCACCATTTCATCACCATCTTTAGCTCTCTTTGACTTTTATGGACATTTTTTTAGACAGGGCTAAACCAGTAAATGCCTTAAACACACTTGGCCATTTACATCTGATTGACATTTATCAGCTAACAACACACACCGGCAACACACAGCATGAGAGTGTAAAGAAAATCAGCAGAACATCACAGGCGTATTACAGGATCTGACATAAATATATAAATGCCACTACACTAGCACTAACAGTGTGCGCAAAACCCAAACCACTTTACAGAATCCATCTAATGAGACAGTGGTGTGAGAAATCTACTGTTAAAATGTTAAAAGAGAGAAAAAAAACCTGGAATCTTTAAAAAATGGAAACCTAACCTTCTGGTGAACTCCATTAATATTGCATTCCTCTATAAGGTCAGGTGTTAAAACTTTAAATAAATCTGTTTTGACATCAACAGAATAATAGATGAATTGATGATAAGGAGTACTGTCACATCATCTGGCACCTGAACCTTGTGTGCTTACACAGAATGGTCAGTAGGGGCGCTGCACTCTAGGAAATAGCACTCAACTTTCACTTGCCTTGTGTTCTGTGTTCTGTGTGTGTGTGTGTGTGTGTGTTTATAACCTGATCCATACATTCATCTAATTAAGAATGACTTCATTATTAATGTTTTTTTTCTGCTGCATTTAAAAAAATAAATATATTAAAAAAATATATATACTCTGAACTCTGCATGTGTGTGTGTGTGTGTGTTTTGGTCTCTTATTGATTTCCTTTTTTTCATATTTATGAGGCGCTTTATTTGCACTTATCTTAGCCCGGGTTTTAAACACTTCCTGATCGACCCGTGCTGCTCAATGCTCTTAAAGGTAGATGCAGTTTACGCAATATTTTAATAATGGATGATTCAGCTGGAAGATCGATCCTGTTCGAGTAAACAAGAATGTCTGAGCTGGCCGGTAAATATTCAGGCGCAAATTAAAGACAGTTCTGGATGCTTCGTGTTAGGGACTTGTGTTTATCTTAACCTTCAGGATAAACTTTGGGAGTTTATGTGGAGTTTGTTGCCATGGTTCGCACTAACGATGTCATTTCATCATCAGATTCAGTCGGTGCATTATATTCCCTTTTTTTTTTTTTAAATCTTTCTTTTCATATTGTTTAATATTAGTAACTATCTTTATACCTGCAGAATGAAAGCTGGTTAAACGCTCTATAACTACCTTTAGTTTCACACGGTCCTGGATTGATAAGCTGATTTATTAACATTTTAAATGTTGCATGCTTTTATTTTATTACATGTTTGTCTTTCTAAGTATGTCAACTATAAAAAATTCTAATGTCTGTGCTATCTTAAGTAAGAGAGAGAAATAATATCTTTTAGTTTCCAGAATTGTATTCTAATACAGATATAAAAAGCTTTATCATCTCACGTTAGCTTTAATTAAATATTTCATGCAATTTAGTTTACTGTGAAAAGAAATTGTATTTTATTTTCAAAACGTGCCAGTTCTAAATGCCAGTGTTTTCCTGATTACTGTGATTACTTAAAAAACTTCTTTTTTCTTTTGCCAATAATTTTTTTTTAACAAATTCTCCTCTTTTATTACATTTATGTTTATTAAAGATTCATACACTGACAAAACCAATCAACAAAACCTAATGAGTGAAGTTTTAAATATTAAAATGCAGAAATGTTCATTCTCATGACCTTTGACCTCATCACTGAAAAGACTTTAGAAAAATAGATATACATTTTATTTTAGAATTATTTTGTTTGAAATTTAAAGATTGTGTGTTATTTGCATTTGTATTTAAAGTACCTCTTTGTTATGACTGAAATTAAGTATAAAATAGGAGGAAAAACTAAGTAGGTAAACA